>NW_025063453.1:0-12392 GCF_018153295.1 Drosophila grimshawi
GGGCTTCATAATGTTGAAAGAAATTCTAACTTCTGACAATTATTGGCGAAGATACATCCGTTTGAATTTGGAAACAGAAACTTAAAACGTCAATTTCTCGAAATGACTTCGAGACTACATATTTTCAGCTTTTGATGCAGAATCAAAATATATAAAAAGGGCTTCATAATGTTGAAAGAAATTCTAACTTCTGACAATCATTGGCGAAGATACATCCGTTTGAATTTGGATATAGAAACTTAAAACGTCAATTTCTCGAAACGACTTCGAGACTACATATTTTCAGCTTTTGATGCAGAGTCTAAATATGTAAAATGGGGTTCATAATGTTGAAAGAAATTCTAACTTCTGACAATTATTGGCGAAGATACATCCGTTTGAATTTGGAAACAGAAACTTAAAACGTCAATTTCTCGAAATGACTTCGAGACTACATATTTTCAGCTTTTGATGCAGAGTCAAAATATATAAAAAGGGCTTCATAATGTTGAAAGCAATTCTAACTTCTGACAATTATTGGCGAAGATACATCCGTTTGAATTTGGAAACAGAAACTTAAAACGTCAATTTCTCGAAAATGACTTTGAGACTACATATTTTCAGCTTTTTGATGCAGAATCAAATTATATAAAAAGGGCTTCATAATGTTTGAGATAAATTCTAACTTCTGACAGTTATTGCGAAGATACATCCGTTTGGAATTTGGAGAACACAAACTTAAAACGCCAATTTCTCGAAATGACTTCGAGACTACATATTTTCAGCTTTTGATGCAGAATCGAAATATATAAAAAGGGCTTCATAATGTTGAAAGAAATTCTAACTGCTGACAATTATTGGCGAAGATACATCCGTTTGAATTTGGAAACAGAAACTTAAACCGTCAATTTCTCGAAATGACTTCGAGACTACATATTTTCAGCTTTTGATGCAGAATCGAAATATATAAAAAGGGCTTCATAATGTTGAAAGAAATTCTAACTGCTGACAATTATTGGCGAAGATACATCCGTTTGAATTTGGAAACAGAAACTTAAACCGTCAATTTCTCGAAATGACTTCGCGACTACATATTTTCAGCTTTTGATGCAGAATCAAAATATATAAAAAGGGCTTCATAATGTTGAAAGAAATTCTAACTTCTGACAATTATTGACGAAGATACATCCGTTTGAATTTGGAAACAGAAACTTAAAACGTCAATTTCTCGAAATGACTTCGAGACTACATATTTTCAGCTTTTGATGCAGAATCAAAATATATAAAAAGGGCTTCATAATGTTGAAAGAAATTCTAACTTCTGACAATTATTGGCGAAGATACATCCGTTTGAATTTGGAAACAGAAACTTAAAACGTCAATTTCTCGAAATGACTTCGAGACTACATATTTTCAGCTTTTGATGCAGAATCAAAATATATAAAAAGGGCTTCATAATGTTGAAAGAAATTCTAACTGCTGACAATTATTGGCGAAGATACATCCGTTTGAATTTGGAAACCGAAACTTAAAACGTCAATTTCTCGAAATGACTTCGCGACTACATATTTTCAGCTTTTGATGCAGAGTCAAAATATATAAAAAGGGCTTCATAATGTTGAAAGAAATTCTGACTTCTGACAATTATTGGCGAAGATACATCCGTTTGAATTTGGAAACAGAAACTTAAAACGTCAATTTCTCGAAATGACTTCGCGACTACATATTTTCAGCTTTTGATGCAGAGTCAAAATATATAAAAAAGGGCTTCATAATGTTGAAAGAAATTCTAACTTCTGACAATTATTGGCGAAGATACATCCGTTTGAATTTGGAAACAGAAACTTAAAACGTCAATTTCTCGAAATGACTTCGAGACTACATATTTTCAGCTTTTGATGCAGAATCAAAATATATAAAAAGGGCTTCATAATGTTGAAAGAAATTCTAACTTCTGACAATTATTGGCGAAGATACATCCGTTTGAATTTGGAAACAGAAACTTAAAACGTCAATTTCTCGAAATGACTTCGAGACTACATATTTTCAGCTTTTGCAGAATCAAAATATATAAAAAGGGCTTCATAATGTTGAAAGAAATTCTAACTTCTGACAATTATTGGCGAAGATACATCCGTTTGAATTTGGAAACAGAAACTTAAAACGTCAATTTCTCGAAATGACTTCGAGACTACATATTTTCAGCTTTTGATGCAGGGTCAAAATATATAAAAAGGGCTTCATAATGTTGAAAGAAATTCTAACTTCTGACAATTATTGGCGAAGATACATCCGTTTGAATTTGGAAACAGAAACTTAAAACGTCAATTTCTCGAAACGACTTCGAGACTACATATTTTCAGCTTTTGATGCAGGGTCAAAATATATAAAAAGGGCTTCATAATGTTGAAAGAAATTCTAACTTCTGACAATTATTGGCGAAGATACATCCGTTTGAATTTGGAAACAGAAACTTAAAACGTCAATTTCTCGAAATGACTTCGAGACTACATTTTTTCAGCTTTTGATGCAGAATCAAAATATATAAAAAGGGCTTCATAATGTTGAAAGAAATTCTAACTTCTGACAAACATTGGCGAAGATACATCCGTTTGAATTTGGAAACAGAAACTTAAAACGTCAATTTCTCGAAATGACTTCGAGACTACATATTTTCAGCTTTTGATGCAGAATCAAAATATATAAAAAGGGCTTCATAATGTTGAAAGAAATTCTAACTTCTGACAATTATTGGCGAAGATACATCCGTTTGAATTTGGAAACCGAAACTTAAAACGTCAATTTCTCGAAATGACTTCGCGACTACATATTTTCAGCTTTTGATGCAGAATCAAAATATATAAAAAGGGCTTCATAATGTTGAAAGAAATTCTAACTTCTGACAATTATTGGCGAAGATACATCCGTTTGAATTTGGAAACAGAAACTTAAAACGTCAATTTCTCGAAATGACTTCGAGACTACATATTTTCAGCTTTTGAAGCAGATTCAAAATATATAAAAAGGGCTTCATAATGTTGAAAGAAATTCTAACTTCTGATAATTATTGGCGAAGATACATCCGTTTGAATTTGGAAACAGAAACTTAAAACGTCAATTTCTCGAAATGACTTCGCGACTACATATTTTCAGCTTTTGATGCAGAATCAAAATATATAAAAAGGGCTTCATAATGTTGAAAGAAATTCTAACTGCTGACAATTATTGGCGAAGATACATCCGTTTGAATTTGGAAACCGAAACTTAAAACGTCAATTTCTCGAAATGACTTCGCGACTACATATTTTCAGCTTTTGGTGCAGAGTCAAAATATATAAAAAGGGCTTCATAATGTTGAAAGAAATTCTGACTTCTGACAATTATTGGCGAAGATACATCCGTTTGAATTTGGAAACCGAAACTTAGAACGTCAATTTTTTAAAATGACTTCGCGACTACATATTTTCAGCTTTTGATGCAGAGTCAAAATATATAAAAAGGGCTTCATAATGTTGAAAGAAATTCTAACTTCTGACAATTATTGACGAAGATACATCCGTTTGAATTTGGAAACAGAAACTTAAAACGTCAATTTCTCGAAATGACTTCGAGACTACATATTTTTTTTGCAGCAGAGTCAAAATATATAAAAAGGGCTTCATAATGTTGAAAGAAATTCTAACTTCTGACAATTATTGGCGAAGATACATCCGTTTGAATTTGGAAACAGAAACTTAAAACGTCAATTTCTCGAAATGACTTCGAGACTACATATTTTCAGCTTTTGATGCAGAATCAAAATATATAAAAAGGGCTTCATAATGTTGAAAGAAATTCTAACTTCTGACAATTATTGGCGAAGATACATCCGTTTGAATTTGGAAACAGAAACTTAAAACGTCAATTTCTCGAAATGACTTCGAGACTACATATTTTCAGCTTTTGATGCATAGTCAAAATATATAAAAAGGGCTTCATAATGTTGAAAGCAATTCTAACTTCTGACAATTATTGGCGAAGATACATCCGTTTGAATTTGGAAACAGAAACTTAAAACGTCAATTTCTCGAAATGACTTCGAGACTACATATTTTCATTGCAGAATCAAAATATATAAAAAGGGCTACATAATGTTGAAAGAAATTCTAACTTCTGACAATTATTGGCAAAGATACATCCGTTTGAATTTGGAAACAGAAACTTAAAACGTCAATTTCTCGAAATGACTTCGAGACTACATATTTTCAGCTTTTGATGCAGAGTCAAAATATATAAAAAGGGCTTCATAATGTTGAAAGAAATTCTAACTGCTGACAATTATTGGCGAAGATACATCCGTTTGAATTTGGAAACAGAAACTTAAAACGTCAATTTCTCGAAATGACTTCGAGACTACATATTTTCAGCTTTTGAAGCAGATTCAAAATATATAAAAAGGGCTTCATAATGTTGAAAGAAATTCTAACTTCTGACAATTATTGGCGAAGATACATCCGTTTGAATTTGGAAACAGAAACTTAAAACGTCAATTTCTCGAAATGACTTCGCGACTACATATTTTCAGCTTTTGATGCAGAATCAAAATATATAAAAAGGGCTTCATAATGTTGAAAGAAATTCTAACTGCTGACAATTATTGGCGAAGATACATCCGTTTGAATTTGGAAACCGAAACTTAAAACGTCAATTTCTCGAAATGACTTCGCGACTACATATTTTCAGCTTTTGGTGCAGAGTCAAAATATATAAAAAGGGCTTCATAATGTTGAAAGAAATTCTAACTTCTGACAATTATTGGCGAAGATACATCCGTTTGAATTTGGAAACAGAAACTTAGAACGTCAATTTTTTGAAATGACTTCGCGACTACATATTTTCAGCTTTTGATGCAGAGTCAAAATATATAAAAAGGGCTTCATAATGTTGAAAGAAATTCTAACTTCTGACAATTATTGGCGAAGATACATCCGTTTGAATTTGGAAACAGAAACTTAAAACGTCAATTTCTCGAAATGACTTCGAGACTACATATTTTCAGCTTTTGTAGAATCAAAATATATAAAAAGGGCTTCATAATGTTGAAAGAAATTCTAACTTCTGACAATTATTGGCGAAGATACATCCGTTTGAATTTGGAAACAGAAACTTAAAACGTCAATTTCTCGAAATGACTTCGAGACTACATATTTTCAGCTTTTGATGCAGAATCAAAATATATAAAAAGGGCTTCATAATGTTGAAAGAAATTCTAACTTCTGACAATTATTGGCGAAGATACATCCGTTTGAATTTGGAAACAGAAACTTAAAACGTCAATTTCTCGAAATGACTTCGAGACTACATATTTTCAGCTTTTGATGCATAGTCAAAATATATAAAAAGGGCTTCATAATGTTGAAAGCAATTCTAACTTCTGACAATTATTGGCGAAGATACATCCGTTTGAATTTGGAAACAGAAACTTAAAACGTCAATTTCTCGAAATGACTTCGAGACTACATATTTTCGCTTTGAGCAGAATCAAAATATATAAAAAGGGCTTCATAATGTTGAAAGAAATTCTAACTTCTGACAATTATTGGCGAAGATACATCCGTTTGAATTTGGAAACAGAAACTTAAAACGTCAATTTCTCGAAATGACTTCGAGACTACATATTTTCAGCTTTTGATGCAGAATCAAAATATATAAAAAGGGCTTCATAATGTTGAAAGAAATTCTAACTGCTGACAATTATTGGCGAAGATACATCCGTTTGAATTTGGAAACCGAAACTTAAAACGTCAATTTCTCGAAATGACTACGCGACTACATATTTTCAGCTTTTGATGCAGAATCAAAATATATAAAAAGGGCTTCATAATGTTGAAAGAAATTCTAACTGCTGACAATTATTGGCGAAGATACATCCGTTTGAATTTGGAAACCGAAACTTAAAACGTCAATTTCTCGAAATGACTTCGCGACTACATATTTTCAGCTTTTGGTGCAGAGTCAAAATATATAAAAAGGGCTTCATAATGTTGAAAGAAATTCTGACTTCTGACAATTATTGGCGAAGATACATCCGTTTGAATTTGGAAACCGAAACTTAGAACGTCAATTTTTGAAATGACTTCGCGACTACATATTTTCAGCTTTTGATGCAGAGTCAAAATATATAAAAAGGGC
The DNA here is from genome assembly GCF_018153295.1 of Drosophila grimshawi. Classification (NCBI taxonomy): domain Eukaryota; kingdom Metazoa; phylum Arthropoda; class Insecta; order Diptera; family Drosophilidae; genus Drosophila; species Drosophila grimshawi. The sequence goes on from NW_025063453.1 coordinate 6,151, forward strand.
TTCATAATGTTGAAAGAAATTCTAACTTCTGACAATTATTGACGAAGATACATCCGTTTGAATTTGGAAACAGAAACTTAAAACGTCAATTTCTCGAAATGACTTCTAGACTACATATTTTCAGCTTTTGAAGCAGAGTCAAAATATATAAAAACGGCTTCATAATGTTGAAAGAAATTCTAACTTCTGACAATTATTGGCGAAGATACATCCATTTGAATTTGGAAACAGAAACTTAAAACGTCAATTTCTCGAAATGACTTCGAGACTACATATTTTCAGCTTTTGATGCAGAATCAAAATATATAAAAAGGGCTTCATAATGTTGAAAGAAATTCTAACTTCTGACCATTATTGGCGAAGATACATCCGTTTGAATTTGGAAACAGAAACTTAAAACGTCAATTTCTCGAAATGACTTCGAGACTACATATTTTCAGCTTTTGATGCATAGTCAAAATATATAAAAAGGGCTTCATAATGTTGAAAGCAATTCTAACTTCTGACAATTATTGGCGAAGATACATCCGTTTGAATTTGGAAACAGAAACTTAAAACGTCAATTTCTCGAAATGACTTCGAGACTACATATTTTCAGCAGAATCAAAATATATAAAAAGGGCTTCATAATGTTGAAAGAAATTCTAACTTCTGACAATTATTGGCGAAGATACATCCGTTTGAATTTGGAAACAGAAACTTAAAACGTCAATTTCTCGAAATGACTTCGAGACTACATATTTTCAGCTTTTGATGCAGAATCAAAATATATAAAAAGGGCTTCATAATGTTGAAAGAAATTCTAACTGCTGACAATTATTGGCGAAGATACATCCGTTTGAATTTGGAAACCGAAACTTAAAACGTCAATTTCTCGAAATGACTACGCGACTACATATTTTCAGCTTTTGATGCAGAATCAAAATATATAAAAAGGGCTTCATAATGTTGAAAGAAATTCTAACTGCTGACAATTATTGGCGAAGATACATCCGTTTGAATTTGGAAACCGAAACTTAAAACGTCAATTTCTCGAAATGACTTCGCGACTACATATTTTCAGCTTTTGGTGCAGAGTCAAAATATATAAAAAGGGCTTCATAATGTTGAAAGAAATTCTGACTTCTGACAATTATTGGCGAAGATACATCCGTTTGAATTTGGAAACCGAAACTTAGAACGTCAATTTTTTGAAATGACTTCGCGACTACATATTTTCAGCTTTTGATGCAGAGTCAAAATATATAAAAAGGGCTTCATAATGTTGAAAGAAATTCTAACTTCTGACAATTATTGACGAAGATACATCCGTTTGAATTTGGAAACAGAAACTTAAAACGTCAATTTCTCGAAATGACTTCTAGACTACATATTTTCAGCTTTTGAAGCAGAGTCAAAATATATAAAAACGGCTTCATAATGTTGAAAGAAATTCTAACTTCTGACAATTATTGGCGAAGATACATCCATTTGAATTTGGAAACAGAAACTTAAAACGTCAATTTCTCGAAATGACTTCGAGACTACATATTTTCAGCTTTTGATGCAGAATCAAAATATATAAACAGGGCTTCATAATGTTGAAAGAAATTCTAACTTCTGACCATTATTGGCGAAGATACATCCGTTTGAATTTGGAAACAGAAACTTAAAACGTCAATTTCTCGAAATGACTTCGAGACTACATATTTTCAGCTTTTGATGCATAGTCAAAATATATAAAAAGGGCTTCATAATGTTGAAAGCAATTCTAACTTCTGACAATTATTGGCGAAGATACATCCGTTTGAATTTGGAAACAGAAACTTAAAACGTCAATTTCTCGAAATGACTTCGAGACTACATATTTTCAGCAGAATCAAAATATATAAAAAGGGCTTCATAATGTTGAAAGAAATTCTAACTTCTGACAATTATTGGCGAAGATACATCCGTTTGAATTTGGAAACAGAAACTTAAAACGTCAATTTCTCGAAATGACTTCGCGACTACATATTTTCAGCTTTTGATGCAGAATCAAAATATATAAAAAGGGCTTCATAATGTTGAAAGAAATTCTAACTGCTGACAATTATTGGCGAAGATACATCCGTTTGAATTTGGAAACCGAAACTTAAAACGTCAATTTCTCGAAATGACTTCGCGACTACATATTTTCAGCTTTTGATGCAGAATCAAAATATATAAAAAGGGCTTCATAATGTTGAAAGAAATTCTGACTTCTGACAATTATTGGCGAAGATACATCCGTTTGAATTTGGAAACCGAAACTTAGATCGTCAATTTTTTGAAATGACTTCGCGACTACATATTTTCAGCTTTTGATGCAGAGTCAAAATATATAAAAGGGCTTCATAATGTTGAAAGAAATTCTAACTTCTGACAATTATTGGCGAAGATACATCCGTTTGAATTTGGAAACAGAAACTTAAAACGTCAATTTCTCGAAATGACTTCGAGACTACATATTTTCAGCTTTTGAAGCAGAGTCAAAATATATAAAAACGGCTTCATAATGTTGAAAGAAATTCTAACTTCTGACAATTATTGGCGAAGATACATCCGTTTGAATTTGGAAACAGAAACTTAAAACGTCAATTTCTCGAAATGACTTCGAGACTACATATTTTCAGCTTTTGATGCAGAATCAAAATATATAAACAGGGCTTCATAATGTTGAAAGAAATTCTAACTTCTGACCATTATTGGCGAAGATACATCCGTTTGAATTTGGAAACAGAAACTTAAAACGTCAATTTCTCGAAATGACTTCGAGACTACATATTTTCAGCTTTTGATGCATAGTCAAAATATATAAAAAGGGCTTCATAATGTTCAAAGCAATTCTAACTTCTGACAATTATTGGCGAAGATACATCCGTTTGAATTTGGAAACAGAAACTTAAAACGTCAATTTCTCGAAATGACTTCGAGACTACATATTTTCAGCAGAATCAAAATATATAAAAAGGGCTTCATAATGTTGAAAGAAATTCTAACTTCTGACAATTATTGGCAAAGATACATCCGTTTGAATTTGGAAACAGAAACTTAAAACGTCAATTTCTCGAAATGACTTCGCGACTACATATTTTCAGCTTTTGATGCAGAATCAAAATATATAAAAAGGGCTTCATAATGTTGAAAGAAATTCTAACTGCTGACAATTATTGGCGAAGATACATCCGTTTGAATTTGGAAACCGAAACTTAAAACGTCAATTTCTCGAAATGACTTCGCGACTACATATTTTCAGCTTTTGATGCAGAATCAAAATATATAAAAAGGGCTTCATAATGTTGAAAGAAATTCTAACTGCTGACAATTATTGGCGAAGATACATCCGTTTGAATTTGGAAACCGAAACTTAAAACGTCAATTTCTTGAAATGACTTCGCGACTACATATTTTCAGCTTTTGGTGCAGAGTCAAAATATATAAAAAGGGCTTCATAATGTTGAAAGAAATTCTGACTCTGACAATTATTGGCAAAGATACATCCGTTTGAATTTGGAAACCGAAACTTAGAACGTCAATTTTTTGAAATGACTTCGCGACTACATATTTTCAGCTTTTGATGCATAGTCAAAATATATAAAAAAAGGCTTCATAATGTTGAAAGAAATTCTAACTGCTGACAATTATTGGCGAAGATACATCCGTTTGAATTTGGAAACCGAAACTTAAAACGTCAATTTCTCGAAATGACTTCGCGACTACATATTTTCAGCAGAATCAAAATATATAAAAAGGGCTTCATAATGTTGAAAGAAATTCTAACTTCTGACAATTATTGGCAAAGATACATCCGTTTGAATTTGGAAACAGAAACTTAAAACGTCAATTTCTCGAAATGACTTCGAGACTACATATTTTCAGCTTTTGATGCAGAGTCAAAATATATAAAAAGGGCTTCATAATGTTGAAAGAAATTCTAACTTCTGACAAATTATTGGGCGAAGATACATCCGTTTGAATTTGGAAACAGAAACTTAAAACGTCAATTTCTCGAAATGACTTCGAGACTACATATTTTCAGCTTTTGATGCAGAGTCAAAATATATAAAAAGGGCTTCATAATGTTGAAAGAAATTCTAACTGCTGACAATTATTGGCGAAGATACATCCGTTTGAATTTGGAAACCGAAACTTAAAACGTCAACCCCTTGAAATGACTTCGAGACTACATATTTTCAGCTTTTGATGCAGCATCAAAATATATAAAAAGGGCTTCATAATGTTGAAAGAAATTCTAACTGCTGACAATTATTGGCGAAGATACATCCGTTTGAATTTGGAAACAGAAACTTAAAACATCAATTTCTCGAAATGACTTCGAGACTACATATTTTCAGCTTTTGATGCAGAGTCAAAATATATAAAAAGGGCTTTATAATGTTGAAAGAAATTCTAACTTCTGACAATTATTGGCGAAGATACATCCGTTTGAATTTGGAAACAGAAACTTAAAACGTCAATTTCTCGAAATGACTTCGAGACTACATATTTTCAGCTTTGATGCAGAATCAAAATATATAAAAAGGGCTTCATATTGTTGAAAGAAATTCTAACTTCTGACAATTATTGGCGAAGATACATCCGTTTGAATTTGGAAACAGAAACTTAAAACGTCAATTTCTCGAAATGACTTCGAGACTACATATTTTCAGCTTTTGATGCAGAATCAAAATATATAAAAAGGGCTTCATAATGTTGCAAGAAATTCTAACTTCTGACAATTATTGGCGAAGATACATCCGTTTGAATTTGGAAGCAGAAACTTAAAACGTCAATTTCTCGAAATGACTTCGAGACTACATATTTTCAGCTTTTGATGCAGAGTCAAAATATATAAAAAGGGCTTCATAATGTTGAAAGAAATTCCAACTTCTGACAATTATTGGCGAAGATACATCCGTTTGAATTTGGAAACAGAAACTTAAGACGTCAATTTCTCGAAATGACTTCGAGACTACATATTTTCAGCTTTTGATGCAGAGTCAAAAATACAAAAAGGGCTTCATAATGTTGAAAGAAATTCTAACTGACAATTATTGGACGAAGATACATCCGTTTGAATTTGGAAACAGAAACTTAAAACATCAATTTCTCGAAATGACTTCGAGACTACATATTTTCAGCTTTTGATGCAGAGTCAAAATATATAAAAAGGGCTTCGATAATGTTGAAAGAAATTCTAACTCTCCTGACAATTATTGGCGAAGATACATCCGTTTGAATTTGGAAACAGAAACTTAAAACGTCAATTTCTCGAAATGACTTCGAGACTACATATTTTCAGCTTTTGAAGCAGAATCAAAATATATAAAAGGGGTTCATAATGTTGAAAGAAATTCTAACTTCTGACAATTATTGGCGAAGATACATCCGTTTGAATTTGGAAACAGAAACTTAAAACGTCAATTTCTCGAAATGACTTCGAGACTACATATTTTCAGCTTTTGATGCATAGTCAAAATATATAAAAAGGGCTTCATAATGTTGAAAGAAATTCTAACTTCTGACAATTATTGGCGAAGATACATCCGTTTGAATTTGGAAACAGAAACTTAAAACGTCAATTTCTCGAAATGACTTCGAGACTACATATTTTCAGCTTTTGATGCAGAGTCAAAATATATAAAAGGGCTTCCTAATCTTGAAAGAAATTCTAACTTTTGACAATTATTGGCGAAGATACATCCCTTTGAATTTGGAAACAGAAACTTAAAACGTCAATTTCGAAATGACTTCGAGATTCTATATATTTTCAGCTTTGATGCAGAATCAAAATATATAAAAAGGGCTTCATAATGTTGAAAGAAATTCTAACTGCTGACAATTATTGGCGAAGATACATCCGTTTGAATTTGGAAACAGAAACTTAAACGTCAAATTTCTCGAAATGACTTCGAGACTACATATTTTTCAGCTTTTGATGCAGAGTCAAAATATATAAAAAGGGGCTTATAATGTTGAAAGAAATTTCTAACTTCTGACAATTATTGTGAAGTACATCCGTTTGAATTTGGAAACCGAAACTTAAAACGTCAATTTCTCGAAATGACTTCGAGACTACATATTTTCTTCAGCTTTTGATGCAGAGAGTCAAAATATAAAAAGGGCTTCATAATGTTGAAAGAAATTCTAACTTCACTATTGACGAAGATACATCCGTTTGAATTTGAAACAGAAACTTAAAACGTCAATTTCTCGAAATGACTTCTGAGACTACATATTTT
>NW_025063454.1:0-16299 GCF_018153295.1 Drosophila grimshawi
GGGTCTACCTTGGAATAAATGGCCATATCTTCGTCAAAAATTGCCCCATTTCAATTATAAAGGTGTTTTTAGAATTCGCTCGATCTTTTGGAACAAAACTGCATTAAAATAATTTGACTTCCGACTCATCTAAGAAAGATATTAAGGGATATTCTTCGATAAATAGAAAATATATGGAAAGCATTAAATAGGGTCTACCTTGAAATAAATGGCCATATCTTCGTCAAAAATTGCCCCATTTCAATTATAAAGGTGTTTTTAGAATTCACTCGATCTTTGGAACAAAACTGCATTAAAATAATTTGACTTCCGACTCATCTAAGAAAGATATTAAGGGATATTCTTCGATAAATAGAAAATATATGGAAAGCATTAAATAGGGTCTACCTTGAAATAAATGGCCATATCTTCGTCAAAAATTGCCCCATTTCAATTATAAAGGTGTTTTTAGAATTCACTCGATCTTTGGAACAAAACTGCATTAAAATAATTTGACTTCCGACTCATCTAAGAAAGATATTAAGGGATATTCTTCGATAAATAGAAAATATATGGAAAGCATTAAATAGGGTCTACCTTGAAATAAATGGCCATATCTTCGTCAAAAATTGCCCCATTTCAATTATAAAGGTGTTTTTAGAATTCACTCGATCTTTGGAACAAAACTGCATTAAAATAATTTGACTTCCGACTCATCTAAGAAAGATATTAAGGGATATTCTTCGATAAATAGAAAATATATGGAAAGCATTAAATAGGGTCTACCTTGAAATAAATGGCCATATCTTCGTCAAAAATTGCCCCATTTCAATTATAAAGGTGTTTTTAGAATTCACTTGATCTTTGGAACAAAACTGCATTAAAATAATTTGACTTCCGACTCATCTAAGAAAGATATTAAGGGATATTCTTCGATAAATAGAAAATATATGGAAAGCATTAAATAGGGTCTACCTTGAAATAAATGGCCATATCTTCGTCAAAAATTGCCCCATTTCAATTATAAAGGTGTTTTTAGAATTCACTCAATCTTTGGAACAAAACTGCATTAAAATAATTTGACTTCCGACTCATCTAAGAAAGATATTAAGGGATATTCTTCGATAAATAGAAAATATATGGAAAGCATTAAATAGGGTCTACCTTGAAATAAAATGGCCATATCTTCGTCAAAAATTGCCCCATTTCAATTATAAAGGTGTTTTTAGAATTCACTCGATCTTTGGAACAAAACTGCATTAAAATAATTTTGACTTCCGACTCATCTAAGAAAGATATTAAGGGATATTCTTCGATAAATAGAAAATATATGGAAAGCATTAAATAGGGTCTACCTTGAAATAAATGGCCATATCTTCGTCAAAAATTGCCCCATTTCAATTATAAAGGTGTTTTTAGAATTCACTCGATCTTTGGAACAAAACTGCATTAAAATAATTTGACTTCCGACTCATCTAAGAAAGATATTAAGGGATATTCTTCGATAAATAGAAAATATATGGAAAGCATTAAATAGGGTCTACCTTGAAATAAATGGCCATATCTTCGTCAAAAATTGCCCCATTTCAATTATAAAGGTGTTTTTAGAATTCACTCGATCTTTGAAACAAAACTGCATTAAAATAATTTGACTTCCGACTCATCTAAGAAAGATATTAAGGGATATTCTTCGATAAATAGAAAATATATGGAAAGCATTAAATAGGGTCTACCTTGGAAATAAATGGCCATATCTTCGTCAAAAATTGCCCCATTTCAATTATAAAGGTGTTTTTAGAATTCACTCGATCTTTGGAACAAAACTGCATTAAAATAATTTGACTTCCGACTCATCTAAGAAAGATATTAAGGGATATTCTTCGATAAATAGAAAATATATGGAAAGCATTAAATAGGGTCTACCTTGAAATAAATGGCCATATCTTCGTCAAAATTGCCCCATTTCAATTATAAAGGTGTTTTTAGAATTCACTTGATCTTTGGAACAAAACTGCATTAAAATAATTTGACTTCCGACTCATCTAAGAAAGATATTAAGGGATATTCTTCGATAAATAGAAAATATATGGAAAGCATTAAATAGGGTCTACCTTGAAATAAATGGCCATATCTTCGTCAAAAATTGCCCCATTTCAATTATAAAGGTGTTTTTAGAATTCACTCGATCTTTGGAACAAAACTGCATTAAAATAATTTGACTTCCGACTCATCTAAGAAAGATATTAAGGGATATTCTTCGATAAATAGAAAATATATGGAAAGCATTAAATAGGGTCTACCTTGAAATAAATGGCCATATCTTCGTCAAAAATTGCCCCATTTCAATTATAAAGGTGTTTTTAGAATTCACTCGATCTTTGGAACAAAACTGCATTAAAATAATTTGACTTCCGACTCATCTAAGAAAGATATTAAGGGATATTCTTCGATAAATAGAAAATATATGGAAAGCATTAAATAGGGTCTACCTTGAAATAAATGGCCATATCTTCGTCAAAAATTGCCCCATTTCAATTATAAAGGTGTTTTTAGAATTCACTTGATCTTTGGAACAAAACTGCATTAAAATAATTTGACTTCCGACTCATCTAAGAAAGATATTAAGGGATATTCTTCGATAAATAGAAAATATATGGAAAGCATTAAATAGGGTCTACCTTGAAATAAATGGCCATATCTTCGTCAAAAATTGCCCCATTTCAATTATAAAGGTGTTTTTAGAATTCACTCGATCTTTGGAACAAAACTGCATTAAAATAATTTGACTTCCGACTCATCTAAGAAAGATATTAAGGGATATTCTTCGATAAATAGAAAATATATGGAAAGCATTAAATAGGGTCTACCTTGAAATAAATGGCCATATCTTCGTCAAAAATTGCCCCATTTCAATTATAAAGGTGTTTTTAGAATTCACTTGATCTTTGGAACAAAACTGCATTAAATAATTTGACTTCCGACTCATCTAAGAAAGATATTAAGGGATATTCTTCGATAAATAGAAAATATATGGAAAGCATTAAATAGGGTCTACCTTGAAATAAATGGCCATATCTTCGTCAAAAATTGCCCCATTTCAATTATAAAAGGTGTTTTTAGAATTCACTCGATCTTTGGAACAAAACTGCATTAAAATAATTTGACTTCCGACTCATCTAAGAAAGATATTAAGGGATATTCTTCGATAAATAGAAAATATATGGAAAGCATTAAATAGGGTCTACCTTGAAATAAATGGCCATATCTTCGTCAAAAATTGCCCCATTTCAATTATAAAGGTGTTTTTAGAATTCACTTGATCTTTGGAACAAAACTGCATTAAAATAATTTGACTTCCGACTCATCTAAGAAAGATATTAAGGGATATTCTTCGATAAATAGAAAATATATGGAAAGCATTAAATAGGGTCTACCTTGAAATAAATGGCCATATCTTCGTCAAAAATTGCCCCATTTCAATTATAAAGGTGTTTTTAGAATTCACTTGATCTTTGGAACAAAACTGCATTAAAATAATTTGACTTCCGACTCATCTAAGAAAGATATTAAGGGATATTCTTCGATAAATAGAAAATATATGGAAAGCATTAAATAGGGTCTACCTTGAAATAAATGGCCATATCTTCGTCAAAAATTGCCCCATTTCAATTATAAAGGTGTTTTTAGAATTCGCTCGATCTTTGGAACAAAACTGCATTAAAATAATTTGACTTCCGACTCATCTAAGAAAGATATTAAGGGATATTCTTCGATAAATAGAAAATATATGGAAAGCATTAAATAGGGTCTACCTTGAAATAAATGGCCATATCTTCGTCAAAAATTGCCCCATTTCAATTATAAAGGTGTTTTTAGAATTCACTTGATCTTTGGAACAAAACTGCATTAAAATAATTTGACTTCCGACTCATCTAAGAAAGATATTAAGGGATATTCTTCGATAAATAGAAAATATATGGAAAGCATTAAATAGGGTCTACCTTGAAATAAATGGCCATATCTTCGTCAAAAATTGCCCCATTTCAATTATAAAGGTGTTTTTAGAATTCACTTGATCTTTGGAACAAAACTGCATTAAAATAATTTGACTTCCGACTCATCTAAGAAAGATATTAAGGGATATTCTTCGATTAATAGAAAATATATGGAAAGCATTAAATAGGGTCTACCTTGAAATAAATGGCCATATCTTCGTCAAAAATTGCCCCATTTCAATTATAAAGGTGTTTTTAGAATTCGCTCGATCTTTGGAACAAAACTGCATTAAAATAATTTGACTTCCGACTCATCTAAGAAAGATATTAAGGGATATTCTTCGATAAATAGAAAATATATGGAAAGCATTAAATAGGGTCTACCTTGAAATAAATGGCCATATCTTCGTCAAAAATTGCCCCATTTCAATTATAAAGGTGTTTTTTAGAATTCACTTGATCTTTGGAACAAAACTGCATTAAAATAATTTGACTTCCGACTCATCTAAGAAAGATATTAAGGGATATTCTTCGATAAATAGAAAATATATGGAAAGCATTAAATAGGGTCTACCTTGAAATAAATGGCCATATCTTCGTCAAAAATTGCCCCATTTCAATTATAAAGGTGTTTTTAGAATTCACTCGATCTTTGGAACAAAACTGCATTAAAATAATTTGACTTCCGACTCATCTAAGAAAGATATTAAGGGATATTCTTCGATAAATAGAAAATATATGGAAAGCATTAAATAGGGTCTACCTTGAAATAAATGGCCATATCTTCGTCAAAAATTGCCCCATTTCAATTATAAAGGTGTTTTTAGAATTCACTCGATCTTTGGAACAAAACTGCATTAAAATAATTTGACTTCCGACTCATCTAAGAAAGATATTAAGGGATATTCTTCGATAAATAGAAAATATATGGGAAAGCATTAAATAGGGTCTACCTTGAAATAAATGGCCATATCTTCGTCAAAAATTGCCCCATTTCAATTATAAAGGTGTTTTTAGAATTCACTCGATCTTTGGAACAAAACTGCATTAAAATAATTTGACTTCCGACTCATCTAAGAAAGATATTAAGGGATATTCTTCGATAAATAGAAAATATATGGAAAGCATTAAATAGGGTCTACCTTGAAATAAATGGCCATATCTTCGTCAAAAATTGCCCCATTTCAATTATAAAGGTGTTTTTAGAATTCACTCGATCTTTGGAACAAAACTGCATTAAAATAATTTGACTTCCGACTCATCTAAGAAAGATATTAAGGGATATTCTTCGATAAATAGAAAATATATGGAAAGCATTAAATAGGGTCTACCTTGAAATAAATGGCCATATCTTCGTCAAAAATTGCCCCATTTCAATTATAAAGGTGTTTTTAGAATTCACTTGATCTTTGGAACAAAACTGCATTAAAATAATTTGACTTCCGACTCATCTAAGAAAGATATTAAGGGATATTCTTCGATAAATAGAAAATATATGGAAAGCATTAAATAGGGTCTACCTTGAAATAAATGGCCATATCTTCGTCAAAAATTGCCCCATTTCAATTATAAAGGTGTTTTTAGAATTCACTCGATCTTTGGAACAAAACTGCATTAAAATAATTTGACTTCCGACTCATCTAAGAAAGATATTAAGGGATATTCTTCGATAAATAGAAAATATATGGAAAGCATTAAATAGGGTCTACCTTGAAATAAATGGCCATATCTTCGTCAAAAATTGCCCCATTTCAATTATAAAGGTGTTTTTAGAATTCGCTCGATCTTTTGGAACAAAACTGCATTAAAATAATTTGACTTCCGACTCATCTAAGAAAGATATTAAGGGATATTCTTCGATAAATAGAAAATATATGGAAAGCATTAAATAGGGTCTACCTTGAAATAAATGGCCATATCTTCGTCAAAAATTGCCCCATTTCAATTATAAAGGTGTTTTTAGAATTCACTTGATCTTTGGAACAAAACTGCATTAAAATAATTTGACTTCCGACTCATCTAAGAAAGATATTAAGGGATATTCTTCGATAAATAGAAAATATATGGAAAGCATTAAATAGGGTCTACCTTGAAATAAATGGCCATATCTTCGTCAAAAATTGCCCCATTTCAATTATAAAGGTGTTTTTAGAATTCACTCGATCTTTGGAACAAAACTGCATTAAAATAATTTGACTTCCGACTCATCTAAGAAAGATATTAAGGGATATTCTTCGATAAATAGAAAATATATGGAAAGCATTAAATAGGGTCTACCTTGAAATAAATGGCCATATCTTCGTCAAAAATTGCCCCATTTCAATTATAAAGGTGTTTTTAGAATTCACTCGATCTTTGGAACAAAACTGCATTAAAATAATTTGACTTCCGACTCATCTAAGAAAGATATTAAGGGATATTCTTCGATAAATAGAAAATATATGGAAAGCATTAAATAGGGTCTACCTTGAAATAAATGGCCATATCTTCGTCAAAAATTGCCCCATTTCAATTATAAAGGTGTTTTTAGAATTCACTCGATCTTTGGAACAAAACTGCATTAAAATAATTTGACTTCCGACTCATCTAGAAAGATATTAAGGGATATTCTTCGATAAATAGAAAATATATGGAAAGCATTAAATAGGGTCTACCTTGAAATAAATGGCCATATCTTCGTCAAAAATTGCCCCATTTCAATTATAAAGGTGTTTTTAGAATTCACTTGATCTTTGGAACAAAACTGCATTAAAATAATTTGACTTCCGACTCATCTAAGAAAGATATTAAGGGATATTCTTCGATAAATAGAAAATATATGGAAAGCATTAAATAGGGTCTACCTTGAAATAAATGGCCATATCTTCGTCAAAAATTGCCCCATTTCAATTATAAAGGTGTTTTTAGAATTCACTCGATCTTTGGAACAAAACTGCATTAAAATAATTTGACTTCCGACTCATCTAAGAAAGATATTAAGGGATATTCTTCGATAAATAGAAAATATATGGAAAGCATTAAATAGGGTCTACCTTGAAATAAATGGCCATATCTTCGTCAAAAATTGCCCCATTTCAATTATAAAGGTGTTTTTAGAATTCACTTGATCTTTGGAACAAAACTGCATTAAAATAATTTGACTTCCGACTCATCTAAGAAAGATATTAAGGGATATTCTTCGATAAATAGAAAATATATGGAAAGCATTAAATAGGGTCTACCTTGAAATAAATGGCCATATCTTCGTCAAAAATTGCCCCATTTCAATTATAAAGGTGTTTTTAGAATTCACTCGATCTTTGGAACAAAACTGCATTAAAATAATTTGACTTCCGACTCATCTAAGAAAGATATTAAGGGATATTCTTCGATAAATAGAAAATATATGGAAAGCATTAAATAGGGTCTACCTTGAAATAAATGGCCATATCTTCGTCAAAAATTGCCCCATTTCAATTATAAAGGTGTTTTTTAGAATTCACTTGATCTTTGGAACAAAACTGCATTAAAATAATTTGACTTCCGACTCATCTAAGAAAGATATTAAGGGATATTCTTCGATAAATAGAAAATATATGGAAAGCATTAAATAGGGTCTACCTTGAAATAAATGGCCATATCTTCGTCAAAAATTGCCCCATTTCAATTATAAAGGTGTTTTTAGAATTCACTTGATCTTTGGAACAAAACTGCATTAAAATAATTTGACTTCCGACTCATCTAAGAAAAGATATTAAGGGATATTCTTCGATAAATAGAAAATATATGGAAAGCATTAAATAGGGTCTACCTTGAAATAAATGGCCATATCTTCGTCAAAAATTGCCCCATTTCAATTATAAAGGTGTTTTTAGAATTCACTTGATCTTTGGAACAAAACTGCATTAAAATAATTTGACTTCCGACTCATCTAAGAAAGATATTAAGGGATATTCTTCGATAAATAGAAAATATATGGAAAGCATTAAATAGGGTCTACCTTGAAATAAATGGCCATATCTTCGTCAAAAATTGCCCCATTTCAATTATAAAGGTGTTTTTAGAATTCACTCGATCTTTGGAACAAAACTGCATTAAAATAATTTGACTTCCGACTCATCTAAGAAAGATATTAAGGGATATTCTTCGATAAATAGAAAATATATGGAAAGCATTAAATAGGGTCTACCTTGAAATAAATGGCCATATCTTCGTCAAAATTGCCCCATTTCAATTATAAAGGTGTTTTTAGAATTCACTCGATCTTTGGAACAAAACTGCATTAAAATAATTTGACTTCCGACTCATCTAAGAAAGATATTAAGGGATATTCTTCGATAAATAGAAAATATATGGAAAGCATTAAATAGGGTCTACCTTGAAATAAATGGCCATATCTTCGTCAAAAATTGCCCCATTTCAATTATAAAGGTGTTTTTAGAATTCACTTGATCTTTGGAACAAAACTGCATTAAAATAATTTGACTTCCGACTCATCTAAGAAAGATATTAAGGGATATTCTTCGATAAATAGAAAATATATGGAAAGCATTAAATAGGGTCTACCTTGAAATAAATGGCCATATCTTCGTCAAAAATTGCCCCATTTCAATTATAAAGGTGTTTTTAGAATTCACTCGATCTTTGGAACAAAACTGCATTAAAATAATTTGACTTCCGACTCATCTAAGAAAGATATTAAGGGATATTCTTCGATAAATAGAAAATATATGGAAAGCATTAAATAGGGTCTACCTTGAAATAAATGGCCATATCTTCGTCAAAAATTGCCCCATTTCAATTATAAAGGTGTTTTTAGAATTCACTCGATCTTTGGAACAAAACTGCATTAAAATAATTTGACTTCCGACTCATCTAAGAAAGATATTAAGGGATATTCTTCGATAAATAGAAAATATATGGAAAGCATTAAATAGGGTCTACCTTGAAATAAATGGCCATATCTTCGTCAAAAATTGCCCCATTTCAATTATAAAGGTGTTTTTAGAATTCACTTGATCTTTGGAACAAAACTGCATTAAAATAATTTGACTTCCGACTCATCTAAGAAAGATATTAAGGGATATTCTTCGATAAATAGAAAATATATGGAAAGCATTAAATAGGGTCTACCTTGAAATAAATGGCCATATCTTCGTCAAAAATTGCCCCATTTCAATTATAAAGGTGTTTTTAGAATTCACTCGATCTTTGGAACAAAACTGCATTAAAATAATTTGACTTCCGACTCATCTAAGAAAGATATTAAGGGATATTCTTCGATAAATAGAAAATATATGGAAAGCATTAAATAGGGTCTACCTTGAAATAAATGGCCATATCTTCGTCAAAAATTGCCCCATTTCAATTATAAAGGTGTTTTTAGAATTCACTCGATCTTTGGAACAAAACTGCATTAAAATAATTTGACTTCCGACTCATCTAAGAAAGATATTAAGGGATATTCTTCGATAAATAGAAAATATATGGAAAGCATTAAATAGGGTCTACCTTGAAATAAATGGCCATATCTTCGTCAAAAATTGCCCCATTTCAATTATAAAGGTGTTTTTAGAATTCACTTGATCTTTGGAACAAAACTGCATTAAAATAATTTGACTTCCGACTCATCTAAGAAAGATATTAAGGGATATTCTTCGATAAATAGAAAATATATGGAAAGCATTAAATAGGGTCTACCTTGAAATAAATGGCCATATCTTCGTCAAAAATTGCCCCATTTCAATTATAAAGGTGTTTTTAGAATTCGCTTGATCTTTGGAACAAAACTGCATTAAAATAATTTGACTTCCGACTCATCTAAGAAAGATATTAAGGGATATTCTTCGATAAATAGAAAATATATGGAAAGCATTAAATAGGGTCTACCTTGAAATAAATGGCCATATCTTCGTCAAAAATTGCCCCATTTCAATTATAAAGGTGTTTTTAGAATTCACTCAATCTTTGAAACAAAACTGCATTAAAATAATTTGACTTCCGACTCATCTAAGAAAGATATTAAGGGATATTCTTCGATAAATAGAAAATATATGGAAAGCATTAAATAGGGTCTACCTTGAAATAAATGGCCATATCTTCGTCAAAAATTGCCCCATTTCAATTATAAAGGTGTTTTTAGAATTCACTTGATCTTTGGAACAAAACTGCATTAAAATAATTTGACTTCCGACTCATCTAAGAAAGATATTAAGGGATATTCTTCGATAAATAGAAAATATATGGAAAGCATTAAATAGGGTCTACCTTGAAATAAATGGCCATATCTTCGTCAAAAATTGCCCCATTTCAATTATAAAGGTGTTTTTTAGAATTCACTTGATCTTTGGAACAAAACTGCATTAAAATAATTTGACTTCCGACTCATCTAAGAAAGATATTAAGGGATATTCTTCGATAAATAGAAAATATATGGAAAGCATTAAATAGGGTCTACCTTGAAATAAATGGCCATATCTTCGTCAAAAATTGCCCCATTTCAATTATAAAGGTGTTTTTAGAATTCACTTGATCTTTGGAACAAAACTGCATTAAAATAATTTGACTTCCGACTCATCTAAGAAAGATATTAAGGGATATTCTTCGATAAATAGAAAATATATGGAAAGCATTAAATAGGGTCTACCTTGAAATAAATGGCCATATCTTCGTCAAAAATTGCCCCATTTCAATTATAAAGGTGTTTTTAGAATTCACTCGATCTTTGGAACAAAACTGCATTAAAATAATTTGACTTCCGACTCATCTAAGAAAGATATTAAGGGATATTCTTCGATAAATAGAAAATATATGGAAAGCATTAAATAGGGTCTACCTTGAAATAAATGGCCATATCTTCGTCAAAAATTGCCCCATTTCAATTATAAAGGTGTTTTTAGAATTCACTTGATCTTTGGAACAAAACTGCATTAAAATAATTTGACTTCCGACTCATCTAAGAAAGATATTAAGGGATATTCTTCGATAAATAGAAAATATATGGAAAGCATTAAATAGGGTCTACCTTGAAATAAATGGCCATATCTTCGTCAAAAATTGCCCCATTTCAATTATAAAGGTGTTTTTAGAATTCACTCGATCTTTGGAACAAAACTGCATTAAAAAATAATTTGACTTCCGACTCATCTAAGAAAGATATTAAGGGATATTCTTCGATAAATAGAAAATATATGGAAAGCATTAAATAGGGTCTACCTTGAAATAAATGGCCATATCTTCGTCAAAAATTGCCCCATTTCAATTATAAAGGTGTTTTTAGAATTCACTTGATCTTTGGAACAAAACTGCATTAAAATAATTTGACTTCCGACTCATCTAAGAAAGATATTAAGGGATATTCTTCGATAAATAGAAAATATATGGAAAGCATTAAATAGGGTCTACCTTGAAATAAATGGCCATATCTTCGTCAAAAATTGCCCCATTTCAATTATAAAGGTGTTTTTAGAATTCACTTGATCTTTGGAACAAAACTGCATTAAAATAATTTGACTTCCGACTCATCTAAGAAAGATATTAAGGGATATTCTTCGATAAATAGAAAATATATGGAAAGCATTAAATAGGGTCTACCTTGAAATAAATGGCCATATCTTCGTCAAAAATTGCCCCATTTCAATTATAAAGGTGTTTTTAGAATTCACTTGATCTTTGGAACAAAACTGCATTAAAATAATTTGACTTCCGACTCATCTAAGAAAGATATTAAGGGATATTCTTCGATAAATAGAAAATATATGGAAAGCATTAAATAGGGTCTACCTTGAAATAAATGGCCATATCTTCGTCAAAAATTGCCCCATTTCAATTATAAAGGTGTTTTTAGAATTCACTTGATCTTTGGAACAAAACTGCATTAAAATAATTTGACTTCCGACTCATCTAAGAAAGATATTAAGGGATATTCTTCGATAAATAGAAAATATATGGAAAGCATTAAATAGGGTCTACCTTGAAATAAATGGCCATATCTTCGTCAAAAATTGCCCCATTTCAATTATAAAGGTGTTTTTAGAATTCACTCGATCTTTGGAACAAAACTGCATTAAAATAATTTGACTTCCGACTCATCTAAGAAAGATATTAAGGGATATTCTTCGATAAATAGAAAATATATGGAAAGCATTAAATAGGGTCTACCTTGAAATAAATGGCCATATCTTCGTCAAAAATTGCCCCATTTCAATTATAAAGGTGTTTTTAGAATTCACTTGATCTTTGGAACAAAACTGCATTAAAATAATTTGACTTCCGACTCATCTAAGAAAGATATTAAGGGATATTCTTCGATAAATAGAAAATATATGGAAAGCATTAAATAGGGTCTACCTTGAAATAAATGGCCATATCTTCGTCAAAAATTGCCCCATTTCAATTATAAAGGTGTTTTTAGAATTCACTTGATCTTTGGAACAAAACTGCATTAAAATAATTTGACTTCCGACTCATCTAAGAAAGATATTAAGGGATATTCTTCGATAAATAGAAAATATATGGAAAGCATTAAATAGGGTCTACCTTGAAATAAATGGCCATATCTTCGTCAAAAATTGCCCCATTTCAATTATAAAGGTGTTTTTAGAATTCACTTAATCTTTGGAACAAAACTGCATTAAAATAATTTGACTTCCGACTCATCTAAGAAAGATATTAAGGGATATTCTTCGATAAATAGAAAATATATGGAAAGCATTAAATAGGGTCTACCTTGAAATAAATGGCCATATCTTCGTCAAAAATTGCCCCATTTCAATTATAAAGGTGTTTTTAGAATTCACTCGATCTTTGGAACAAAACTGCATTAAAATAATTTGACTTCCGACTCATCTAAGAAAGATATTAAGGGATATTCTTCGATAAATAGAAAATATATGGAAAGCATTAAATAGGGTCTACCTTGAAATAAATGGCCATATCTTCGTCAAAAATTGCCCCATTTCAATTATAAAGGTGTTTTTAGAATTCACTTGATCTTTGGAACAAAACTGCATTAAAAAATAATTTGACTTCCGACTCATCTAAGAAAGATATTAAGGGATATTCTTCGATAAATAGAAAATATATGGAAAGCATTAAATAGGGTCTACCTTGAAATAAATGGCCATATCTTCGTCAAAAATTGCCCCATTTCAATTATAAAGGTGTTTTTAGAATTCACTTGATCTTTGGAACAAAACTGCATTAAAATAATTTGACTTCCGACTCATCTAAGAAAGATATTAAGGGATATTCTTCGATAAATAGAAAATATATGGAAAGCATTAAATAGGGTCTACCTTGGAAATAAATGGCCATATCTTCGTCAAAAATTGCCCCATTTCAATTATAAAGGTGTTTTTAGAATTCACTTGATCTTTGGAACAAAACTGCATTAAAATAATTTGACTTCCGACTCATCTAAGAAAGATATTAAGGGATATTCTTCGATAAATAGAAAATATATGGAAAGCATTAAATAGGGTCTACCTTGAAATAAATGGCCATATCTTCGTCAAAAATTGCCCCATTTCAATTATAAAGGTGTTTTTAGAATTCACTTGATCTTTGAAACAAAACTGCATTAAAATAATTTGACTTCCGACTCATCTAAGAAAGATATTAAGGGATATTCTTCGATAAATAGAAAATATATGGAAAGCATTAAATAGGGTCTACCTTGAAATAAATGGCCATATCTTCGTCAAAAATTGCCCCATTTCAATTATAAAGGTGTTTTTAGAATTCACTCGATCTTTGGAACAAAACTGCATTAAAATAATTTGACTTCCGACTCATCTAAGAAAGATATTAAGGGATATTCTTCGATAAATAGAAAATATATGGAAAGCATTAAATAGGGTCTACCTTGAAATAAATGGCCATATCTTCGTCAAAAATTGCCCCATTTCAATTATAAAGGTGTTTTTAGAATTCACTTGATCTTTGGAACAAAACTGCATTAAAATAATTTGACTTCCGACTCATCTAAGAAAGATATTAAGGGATATTCTTCGATAAATAGAAAATATATGGAAAGCATTAAATAGGGTCTACCTTGAAATAAATGGCCATATCTTCGTCAAAAATTGCCCCATTTCAATTATAAAGGTGTTTTTAGAATTCACTCGATCTTTGGAACAAAACTGCATTAAAATAATTTGACTTCCGACTCATCTAAGAAAGATATTAAGGGATATTCTTCGATAAATAGAAAATATATGGAAAGCATTAAATAGGGTCTACCTTGAAATAAATGGCCATATCTTCGTCAAAAATTGCCCCATTTCAAT
Source organism: Drosophila grimshawi (assembly GCF_018153295.1). Lineage (NCBI taxonomy): Eukaryota > Metazoa > Arthropoda > Insecta > Diptera > Drosophilidae > Drosophila > Drosophila grimshawi. The sequence goes on from NW_025063454.1 coordinate 14,243, forward strand.
TATAAAGGTGTTTTTAGAATTCACTTGATCTTTGGAACAAAACTGCATTAAAATAATTTGACTTCCGACTCATCTAAGAAAGATATTAAGGGATATTCTTCGATAAATAGAAAATATATGGAAAGCATTAAATAGGGTCTACCTTGAAATAAATGGCCATATCTTCGTCTAAAATTGCCCCATTTCAATTATAAAGGTGTTTTTAGAATTCACTCGATCTTTGGAACAAAACTGCATTAAAATAATTTGACTTCCGACTCATCTAAGAAAGATATTAAGGGATATTCTTCGATAAATAGAAAATATATGGAAAGCATTAAATAGGGTCTACCTTGAAATAAATGGCCATATCTTCGTCAAAAATTGCCCCCATTTCAATTATAAAGGTGTTTTTAGAATTCACTTGATCTTTGAAACAAAACTGCATTAAAATAATTTGACTTCCGACTCATCTAAGAAAGATATTAAGGGATATTCTTCGATAAATAGAAAATATATGGAAAGCATTAAATAGGGTCTACCTTGAAATAAATGGCCATATCTTCGTCAAAAATTGCCCCATTTCAATTATAAAGGTGTTTTTAGAATTCACTCGATCTTTGGAACAAAACTGCATTAAAATAATTTGACTTCCGACTCATCTAAGAAAGATATTAAGGGATATTCTTCGATAAATAGAAAATATATGGAAAGCATTAAATAGGGTCTACCTTGAAATAAATGGCCATATCTTCGTCAAAAATTGCCCCATTTCAATTATAAAGGTGTTTTTAGAATTCACTCGATCTTTGGAACAAAACTGCATTAAAATAATTTGACTTCCGACTCATCTAAGAAAGATATTAAGGGATATTCTTCGATAAATAGAAAATATATGGAAAGCATTAAATAGGGTCTACCTTGAAATAAATGGCCATATCTTCGTCTAAAATTGCCCCATTTCAATTATAAAGGTGTTTTTAGGAATTCACTTGATCTTTGGAACAAAACTGCATTAAAATAATTTGACTTCCGACTCATCTAAGAAAGATATTAAGGGATATTCTTCGATAAATAGAAAATATATGGAAAGCATTAAATAGGGTCTACCTTGAAATAAATGGCCATATCTTCGTCAAAAATTGCCCCATTTCAATTATAAAGGTGTTTTTGAATTCACTTGATCTTTGGAAACAAAACTGCATTAAAATAATTTGACTTCCGACTCATCTAAGAAAGATATTAAGGGATATTCTTCGATAAATAGAAAATATATGGAAAGCATTAAATAGGGTCTACCTTGAAATAAATGGCCATATCTTCGTCAAAAATTGCCCCATTTTCAATTATAAAGGTGTTTTTAGAATTCACTCGATCTTTGGAACAAAACTGCATTAAAATAATTTGACTTCCGACTCATCTAAGAAAGATATTAAGGGATATTCTTCGATAAATAGAAAATATATGGAAAGCATTAAATAGGGTCTACCTTGAAATAAATGGCCATATCTTCGTCAAAAATTGCCCCATTTCAATTATAAAGGTGTTTTTAGAATTCGCTTGATCTTTGAAACAAAACTGCATTAAAATAATTTGACTTCCGACTCATCTAAGAAAGATATTAAGGGATATTCTTCGATAAATAGAAAATATATGGAAAGCATTAAATAGGGTCTACCTTGAAATAAATGGCCATATCTTCGTCAAAAATTGCCCCATTTCAATTATAAATGTGTTTTTAGAATTCACTCGATCTTTGGAACAAAACTGCATTAAAATAATTTGACTTCCGACTCACCTAAGAAGATATTAAGGGATATTTTTCGATAAATAGAAAATTTATGGAAAGCATTAAATAGGGTCTACCTTGAAATAAATGGCCATATCTTCGTCAAAAATTGCCCCATTTCAATTATAAAAAAGTTTTTAGAATTCACTCAATCTTTGGAACAAAACTGCATTAAAATAATTTGACTTCCGACTCATCTAAGAAAGATATTAAGGGATATTCTTCGATAAATAGAAAATATATGGAAAGCATTAAATAGGGTCTACCTTGAAATAAATGGCCATATCTT
>NW_025063455.1:0-4057 GCF_018153295.1 Drosophila grimshawi
AGATATTAGTTGATATTCTTCGATAAATAGAAAATATATGGAAAGCATTGGGAATAGGGTCTACCTTGAAATAAATGGCCAGGCCTTCGTCGAAAATTGCCCCACTTCAATTATGAAAGGTGCTTTTAGAATTCGCTTAATCTTTGAAACAAAACTGCATTAAAATAATTTGACTTCCGACTCATCTAAAAAAGATATTAAGGGATATTCTTCGATAAACAGAAAATATATGGAAAGCATTAAATAGAGTCTACCTTGGGAAATAAATGGCCATATCTTCGTCAAAAATTGCCCCATTTCACATATAAAGGTGTTTTTAGAGTTCACTTGGATCTTTGGAACAAAACCGCATTAAAATAATTTGACTTCCGACTCAATCTAAGAAAGATATTAAGGGATATTCTTCGATAAATAGAAAATATATGGAAAGCATTAAATAGGGTCTACCTTGAAATAAATGGCCATATCTGTCAAAAATTGCCCCTTTTCAATTATAAAGGTGTTTTTAGAATTCACTTGATCTTTGGAAGAAAAACTGCATTAAAATAATTTGACTTCCGACTCATCTAAGAAAGATATTAAAATATATTATTCGATAAATAGAAAATATATGGAAAGCATTAAATAGGGTCTACCTTGAAATAAATAGCTCATATCTTCAAGTCAAAAATTGCCCCATTTCAATTATAAAGATGTTTTTAGAATCTTCGCTCGGATCTTGGAATAAAACTGCATTAAAATAATTTGACTTCCGACTCATCTAAGAAAGATATTAAGGGATATTCTTCGATAAACAGAAAATATATGAAAGCATTAAATAGGGTCTACCTTGAAATAAATGGCCATATATCTTCATCTAAAATTGCCCAATTTCAATTATAAAGGTGCTTTTAGAATTCGCTCGATCCTTGGAACAAAAACTGCATTAAAAGAATTTGACTTCCGACTCATCTAAGAAAGATATTAAGGGATATTCTTCGATAAATAGAAAATATAAGTGGAAAGCATTAAATAGGGTCTACCTTGAAATAAATGGCCATATCTTTCATCTAAAATTGCCCCATTTCAATTATAAAGGTGTTTTTAGAGTTCACTTGATCTTTGGAACAAAACTGCATTAAAATAATTTGACTTCCGACTCATCTAAGAAAGATATTAAGGGATACTTTTCGATAAATAGAAAATATATGGAAATCATTAAATAGGGTCTACCTTGAAATAAATGGTCATATCTTCGTCAAAAATTCACCCCATTTCAATTATAAAGGTGTTTTTAGAATTCACTTCGATCTTTGGAACAAAACTGCATTAAAATAATTTGACTTCCGACTCATCTAAAAAAGATATTAAGGGATATTTTTCTGATAAATAGAAAATATATGGAAAGCATTAAATAGGGTCTACCTTGAAATAAATGGCCATATCTTCTCGTCAAAAATTGCCCCATTTTTCAATTATAAAGGTGTTTTTAGAATTCACTTGATCTTTGGAACAAAACTGCATTAAAATAATTTGACTTCCGACTCATCTAAGAAAGATATTAAGGGATATTCTTCTGATAAATAGAAAATATATGGAAAGCATTAAATAGGGTCTACCTTGAAATAAATGGCCATATCTTCGTCAAAAATCAGTTCCATTTCAATTATAAAGGTGTTTTTAGAGTTCACTTGATCTTTGGAACAAAAACTGCATTAAAATAACTTGACTTCCGACTCATCTAAGAAAGATATTAAGGGATATTCTTCGATAAATAGAAAATATAGCGGAAAGCATTAAATAGGGTCTACCTTGAAATAAATGACCATATCTTCGTCAAAAATTGCTCCATTTCAATTATAAAGGTGGTTTTTAGAATTCGCTTGGATCTTTGCAACAAAACTGCATTAAAATAATTCTGACTTCCGACTCATCTAAGAAAGACATTAAGGGATATTCTTCGATAAATAGAAAATATATGGAAAGCATTAAATAGGGTCTACCTTGAAATAAATGGCCATATCTTCGTCAAAAATTGCCCCATTTCAATTATAAAGGTGTTTTTAGAATTCACTTGATCTTCGGAACAAAACTGCATTAAAATAATTTGACTTCCGACTCATCTAAGAAAGATATTAAGGGATATTTCTCCTTCGATAAATAGAAAATATATGGAAAGCATTAAATAGGGTCTACCTTGAAATAAATGGCCATATCTTCGTCAAAAATTGCCCTATTTCACCATTATAAAGGTGTTTTTGGAATTCGCTTGATCTTTGGAACAAAAACTGCATTAAAATAATTTGACTTCCGGCTCATCTAAAAAAGATATTGCGGGATATTCTTCGATAAATAGAAAATATATGGAAAGCATTACAACAGGGTCTACCTTGAAATAAATGGCCATATCTTCGTCAAAAATTGCTCCATTTCAATTATAAAGGTGTTTTTAGAATTCACTTGATCTTTGCAACAAAACTGCATTAAATTAATTTGACTTCCGACTCATCTAAGAAAGATATTAAGGGATATTCTTCGATAAATAGAAAATATATGGAAATCTTTAAATAGTGTCTACCTTGAAATAAATGGCCATATCTTCGTCAAAAATTGCCCCATTTCAATTATAAATGTGTTTTTTGGAATTCATTTGATCTTTGGAACAAAACTGCATTAAAATAATTTGACTTCCGACTCATCTAAGAAAGACATTAAGGGATATTCTTCTGATAAATAGAAAATACCATATGGAAAGCATTAAATAGGGTCTATTTTGAAATAACAATGGCCATATCTTCGTCTAAAATTGCCCCATTTCAATTATCAAGGTGTTTTTAGAATTCGCTTGATCTTTGGAACAAAACTGCATTAAAATAATTTGACTTCCGACCTCATCTAAGAAAGATATTATTGGATAATCTTCGATAAACAGAAAATATATGGAAAGCATTCAATAGGATCTACCTTGAAATAAATGGCCATATCTTCGTCAAAAATGTTCCATTTCAACTATATAGCATGTTTTAGAATTCTGTTTGATCTTTGGGAACAAAACATCATTAAAATAATTTCACATCGGACTCATCTAAGAAAGATATTGAGGGATATTCTTCGATAAATAGAAAATATATGGAAAGCATTAAATAGGGTCTACCGTGAAATAAATGGCCATATCTTCATCTAAAATTGCCCAATTTCAATTATAAAGGTGTTTTTAGAATCTTGCTTGGTCTTTGAAACAAAACTGCATTAAAATACCTTGACTTCCGAGACTCATCTAAGAAAGATATTAATGGATATTCTTCGATCAATAGAAAATATATGGAAAGCATTAAATAGGGAATCTACCTCGAAATAAATGGCCATATCTTCGTCAAAAATTGCCCCATTTCAATTATAAATGTGTTTTTAGAATTCACTCTGATTCCTTGGAACAAAACTGCATTAAAATAATTTGACTTCCGAATCATCTGCAAAAGATATTCAGTATTATTCTTCGATAAATAGAAAATATAAGGAAAGATTAATAATAGGGTCTACTCTTGGAAATAAATGGCCATATTCGTCAAAAATTGCTGGAATATTTCAATTTATAAAGGTGTTTTTAGAATTCGCTCGATCTTTGGAACAAAACTGCATTAAAATAATTTGACTTCCGACTCATCTAAAAAGATATTATGCTCTATTCTTCGATAAATAGAAAATATATGGAAAGCAATTAAATAGGGTCTACCGTGAAATAAATGGCCATATCTTCGTCAAAAATTGCCCCATTTCAATTATAAAGCAGTTTTTGTGAATTCACTTGATCTTTGGAAAACAAAACTGCATTAAAATAAGTTGACTTCCTTGACCCCATCTAAGAAAGATATTAAGGGATATCTTCTTTGATAAATAGAAAATATATGGAAAGCATTAAATAGGGCTCCGCACCTTGAAAATAAATGGCCATATCTTCGTCAAAAATTGCCCCATTTCAATTATAAAGGTGTTTTTTAGAATTCACTGATCTTGAAACAAAACTGAGGTACAAACAATTGACTTCCGACTCATCTAAAAGATATTAAGGGATATTCTT
>NW_025063456.1:0-18377 GCF_018153295.1 Drosophila grimshawi
AAAGATATTAAGGGATATTCTTCGATAAATAGAAATATACGGAAAGCATTAAATAGGGTCTACCTTGAAATAAATAGCCATATCTTCGTCAAAAATTGACCCACTTCAATTATAAAGGTGTTTTTAGAATTCACTCAATCTTTGGAACAAAACTGCATTAAAATAATTTGACTTACGACTCATCTAAGAAAGATATTGAGGGATATTCTTCGATAAATAGAAAATATATGGAAAGCATTAAATAGGGTCTACCTTTAAATAAATAACCATATCTTCGTCAAAAATTGCCCCACTTCAATTATAAAGGTGTTTTCAGAATTCGCTTAATCTTTGAAACAAAACCGCATTAAAATAATTTGACTTCCGACTCATCTAAGAAAGATATTAAGGGATATTCTTGGATAAATAGAAAATATATGTAAAGCATTAAATAGGGTCTACCTTGAAATAAATGGCCATATCTTCGTCAAAAATTTTTCCCATTTCAATTATAAAGGTGTTTTTAGAATTCGCTCGATCTTTGGAACAAAACTGCATTAAAATAATTTGACTTCCGACTCATCTAAGAAAGATATTAAGGGATATTCTTCGATAAATAGAAAATATATGGAAAGCATTAAATAGGGTCTACCTTGAAATAAATGGCCATATCTTCGTCAAAAATTGCCCCATTTCAATTATAAAGGTGTTTTTAGAATTCACTTGATCTTTGGAACAAAACTGCATTAAAATAATTTGACTTCCGACTCATCTAAGAAAGATATTAAGGGATATTCTTTGATAAATAGAAAATATATGGAAAGCATTAAATAGGGTCTACCTTTGAAATAAATGGCCATATCTTCGTCAAAAATTGCCGCACTTCAATTATAAAGGTGTTTTTAAAATTCGCTTAATCTTTGGAACAAAACTGCATTAAAATAATTTGACTCCCGACTCATCTAAGAAAGATATTAAGGGATATTCTTCGATAAATAGAAAATATACGGAAAGCATTAAATAGGGTCTACCTTTGAAATAAATAGCCATATCTTCGTCAAAAATTGCCCCACTTCAATTATAAAGGTGTTTTTAGAATTCACTCAATCTTTGGAACAAAACTGCATTAAAATAATTTGTGTTCCGACTCATCTAAGAAAGATATTAAGGGTTATTCTTCGATTAATAGAAAATATAAGGCAAACATTAAATAGGGTCTACCTTGAAATAAATGGCCATACCTTCGTCATAAATTGCCTCATTTCAATTATAAAGGTGTTTTTAGAATTTACTCGATCTTTGGAACAAAACTGCATTAAAATAATTTGACTTCCGACTCATCTAAGAAAGATATTAAGGGATATTCTTCGACAAATAGAAAAATATATGGAAAGCATTAAATATGGTCTACCTTGAAATAAATGGCCATATCTTCGTCAAAATATTGCCCCACTTCAATTATAAAGGTGTTTTTTGAATTCGCTTAATCTTTGAAACAAACTGCATTAAAATAATTTGACTTCCGATTCATCTAAAAAAAGATATTATGGGATATTCTTCGATAAATATAAAATATATGGCAAGCATTAAATAGGGTCTACCTTGAAATAAATGGCCATATCTTCGTCTAAAAATTGCCCCATTTCAATTATAAAGGTGTTTTTAGAATTCACTCAATCTTTGGAACAAAACTGCATTAAAATAATTTGACTTTCGACTCATCCAAGAAAGATATTAAGGGATATTCTTCGATAAATAGAAAATATATGGAAAGCATTAAATATGGTCTACCTTGAAATAAATGACCATATCTTCGTCAAAAATTGCCCCATTTCAATTATAAAGGTGTTTTTCGAATTCGCTTAATCTTTGGAACAAAACTGCATTAAAATAATTTGACTTCCGACTCACTAACAAAGATATTAAGGGATATTCTTCGATAAATCGAAAATATATGGAAAGCATTAAATAGGGTCTACCTTGAAATAAATGGCCATATCTTCGTCTAATATTGCCCCAATTCAATTATAAAGGTGTTTTTGGAATTGACTCGATCTTTGGAACAAAACTGCATTAAAATAATTTGACTTCCGACTCATCTAAGAAAGATATTAAGGGATATTCTTTGATTAATAGAAAATAATTGGAAAGCATTAAATAGGGTCTACCTTGAAATAAATGGCCATATCTTCGTCAAAATTGCTTCATTTCAATTATAAAGGTGTTTTTTGAATTCACTCAATCTTTGGAACAAAACTGCATGAAAATAATTTGATTTCCGACTCATCTAAGAAAGATATTAAGGGATATTCTTTGATTAATAGAAAAAATATATGGAAAGCATTACATAGGGTCTACCTTGAAATAAATGACCATATCTTCGTCAAAAATTGCCCCATTTCAATTATAAAGGTGTTTTTTGAATTCGCTTAATCTTCGGAACAAAACTGCATTAAAATAATTTGACTTCCGTCTCATCTAAGAAAGATATTAAGGGATATTCTTTGATAAATAGAAAATATATGGAAAGCATTAAATAGGGTCTACCATGAAATAAATGGCCATATCTTCGTCAAAAATTGCCCCATTTCAATTATAAAGGTGTTTTTAGAATTCGCTTGATCTTTGGAACAAAACTGCAAGTTAAAATAAATTGACTTCCGACTCATCTAAGAAAGATATTAAGGGATATTCTTCGATTAATAGAAAATATATGGAAAGCATTAAATAGGGTCTACCTTGAAATAAATGGCCGTATCTTCGTCTAAAATTGCCTCATTTCAATTATAAAGGTGTTTTTAGAATTTACTCGATCTTTGGAACAAGGAACTGCATTAAAATAATTTGACTTCCGACTCATCTAAGAAAGATATTAAGGGATATTCTTCGACAAATAGAAAATATATGGAAAGCATTAAATAGGGTCTACCTTGAAATAAATGGCCATATCTTCGTCAAAAATTGCCCCATTTCAATTATAAAGGTGTTTTTTGAATTCGCTCAATCTTTGAAACAAAACTGCATTAAAATAATTTGACTTTCGACTCATCTTAGAAAGATATTAAGGGATATTCTTCGATTAATAGAAAATATATGGAAAGTATTAAATAGGGTCTACCTTGAAATAAATGGCCATATCTTCGTCAAAAATTGCCCCATTTCAATTATAAAGGTGTTTTAGAATTCGCTTAATCTTTGGAACAAAACTGCATTAAAATAATTTGACTTCCGACTCACCTAACAAAGATATTAAGGGATATTCTTTGATTAATAGAAAAATATATGGAAAGCATTAAATAGGGTCTACCTTGAAATAAATGGCCATATCTTCGTCTAATATTGCCCCAATTCAATTATAAAGGTGTTTTTGGAATTGACTCAATCTTTGGAACAAAACTGCTTTAAAAAATAATTTGACTTCCGACTCATTTAAGATAGATATTGAGGGGATATTCTTCGATTAATAGAAAATATATGGCAAGCATTAAATAGGGTCTACCTTGAAATAAATGGCCATATCTTCGTCTAAAATTGCCCCATTTCAATTATAAAGGTGTTTTTAGAATTCACTCGATCTTTGGAACAAAACTGCATTAGAAATAATTTGACTTTCGACTCATCCAAGAAAGATATTAAGGGATATTCTTTGATAAATAGAAAATATATGGAAAGCATTAAATAAGGTCAACCTTGAAATATATGGCCTATCTTTGTCAAAAATTGCCCCATTTGAATTATAAAGGTGTTTTTAGAATTCGCTCGATCTTTGGAACAAAACTGCATTAAAATAATTTGACTTCCGACTCATCTAGAGAAAGATATTAAGGGATATTCTTTGATTAATAGAAAATAATTGGAAAGCATTAAATAGGGTCTACCTTGAAATAAATGGCCATATCTTCGTCAAAAATTGCCCCATTTCAATTATAAAGGTGTTTTTTGAATTCGCTCGATCTTTGGAACAAAACTGCATTAAAATAATTTGATTTCCGACTCATCTAAAAAAGATATTAATGGATATTCTTTGATTAATAGAAAATATATGGAAAGCATTAAATAGGGTCTACCTTGAAATAAATGGCCATATCTTCGTCAAAAATTGCCCCATTTCAATTATAAAGGTGGTTTTAGAATTCACTCAATCTTTAGAACCAAACTGCATTAAAATAATTTGTCTTCCGACTCATCTAAGAAAGATATTAAGGGTTAGTCTTCGATAAATAGAAAATATATGGAAAGCATTAAATAGGGTCTACCTTGAAATAAATGGCCATATCTTCGTCAAAAATTGCTCCCATTTCAATTATAAAGGTGTTTTTAGAATTCACTCGATCTTTGGAATAAAACTGCATTAAAATAATTTGACTTCCGACTCATCTAAGAGAAGATATTAAGGGATATTCTTCGATTAATAGAAAATATAAGGCAAACATTGAATAGGGTCAACCTTGAAATAAATGGCCATATCTTCGTCAAAAATTGCCCCATTTCAATTATAAAGGTATTTTTTGAATTCACTCGATCTTTGGAACAAAACTGCATTAAAATAATTTGACTTCCGACTCATCTAAGAAAGATATTAAGGGATATTCTTCGATTAATAGAAAATATATGGAAAACATTAAATAGGGTCTACCTTGAAATAAATAGCTATATCTTCGTCAAAAATTGCCCCACTTCAATTATAAAGGTGTTTTTAGAATTCACTCAATCTTTGGAACAAAACTGCATTAAAATAATTTGACTTCCGACTCATCTAAAAAGATATTAAGGGATATTCTTCGATAAATAGAAAATATATGGAAAGCATTAAATAGGGTCTACCTTGAAATAAATGGCCATATCTTCGTCAAAAATTGCCCCATTTCAATTATAAAGGTGTTTTTAGAATTCACTCAATCTTTGGAACAAAACTGCATTAAAATAATTTGACTTCCGACTCATCTAAGAAAGATATTAAGGGATATTCTTTGATAAATAGAAAATATATGGAAAGCATTAAATAGGGTCTACCTTGAAATAAATGGCCATATCTTCGTCAAAAATTGCCCCATTTCAATTATAAAGGTGTTTTTAGAATTCGCTTAACCTTTGAAACAAAACTGCATTAAAATAATTTGACTTCCGACTCATCTAAGAAAGATATTAAGGGATATTCTTTGATAAATAGAAAATATATGGAAAGCATTAAATAGGGTCTACCTTGAAATAAATGGCCATATCTTCGTCAAAAATTGCCCCATTTCAATTATAAAGGTGTTTTTAGAATTCGCTCGATCTTTGAAACAAAACTGCGTTAAAATAATTTGACTTCCGACTCATCTAAGAAAGATATTAAGGGATATTCTTCGATAAATAGAAAATATATGGAGAGCATTAAATAGGGTCAACCTTGAAATAAATGGCCATATCTTCGTCAAAAATTGGCCCATTTCAATTATAAAGGTGTTTTTAGAATTCACTTGATCTTTGGAACAAAACTGCATTAAAATAATTTGACTTCCGACTCATCTAAGAAAGATATTAAGGGATATTCGATAAATAGAAAATATATGGAAAGCATTAAATAGGGTCTACCTTGAAATAAATGGCCATATCTTCGTCAAAAATTGCCCCACTTCAATTATAAAGGTGTTTTTAGAATTCGCTTAATCTTTGAAACAAAACTGCATTAAAATAATTTGACTTCCGACGCATCTAAAAAAGATATTAAGGGGTATTCTTCGATAAATAGAAAATATATGGAAAGCATTAAATAGGGTCTACCTTGAAATAAATGGCCATATCTTCGTCAAAAATTGCCCCATTTCAATTATAAAGGTGTTTTAGAATTCACTCGATCTTTGGAACAAAACTGCATTAAAATAATTTGACTTCCGACTCATCTAAGAAAGATATTAAGGGATATTCTTCGATAAATAGAAAATATATGGAAAGCATTAAATAGGGTCTACCTTGAAATAAATGGCCATATCTTCGTCAAAAATTGACCCACTTCAATTATAAAGGTGTTTTTAGAATTCGCTCGATCTTTGGAACAAAACTGCATTAAAATAATTTGACTTCCGACTCATCTAAAAAAGATATTAAGGATATTCTTCGATAAATAGAAAATATATGGAAAGCATTAAATAGGGTCTACCTTGAAATAAATGGCCATATCTTCGTCAAAAATGCCCCACTTCAATTATAAAGGTGTTTTTAGAATTCACTCAATCTTTAGAACAAAACTGCATTAAAATAATTTGTGTTCCGACTCATCTAAGAAAGATATTAAGGGTTATTCTTCGATAAATAGAAAATATATGGAAAGCATTAAATAGGGTCTACCTTGAAATAAATGGCCATATCTTCGTCAAAAATTGCCCCATTTCAATTATAAAGGTGTTTTTAGAATTCACTCGATCTTTGGAACAAAACTGCATTAAAATAATTTGACTTCCGACTCATCTAAGAAAGATATTAAGGGATATTCTTCGATTAATAGAAAATATATGGCAAACATTGAATAGGTCAACCTTGAAATAAATGGCCATATCTTCGTCAAAAATTGTCATATTTCAAATATAAAGGTATTTTTAGAATTAACTCGATCTTTGGAACAAAACTGCATTAAAATAATTTGACTTCCGACACATCTAAGAAAGATATTAAGGGATATTCTTCGATTAATAGAAAATATATGGCAAACATTGAATAGGGTCTACCTTGAAATAAATGGCCATATCTTCGTCAAAAATTGCCCCACTTCAATTATAAAGGTGTTTTTAGAATTCACTCTATCTTTTGGAACAAACTGCATTAAAATAATTTGACTTCCGACTCATCTAAAAAGATATTAAGGGATATTCTTCGATTAATAGAAAATATATGGCAAACATTGAATAGGTCAACCTTGAAATAAATGGCCATATCTTCGTCAAAAATTGCCCCACTTCTATTATAAAGGTGTTTTTAGAATTCGCTCAATCTTTGGAACAAAATTGCATTAAAATAATTTGACTTACGACTCATCTAAGAAAGATATTAAGGGATATTCTTCGATAAATAGAAAATATATGGAAAGCATTAAATAGGGTCTACCTTTAAAAAATAACCATATCTTCGTCAAAAATTGCCCCACTTCAATTATAAAGGTGTTTTTCGAATTCGCTTAACCTTTGAAACAAAACTGCATTAAAATAATTTGACTTCCGACTCATCTAAGAAAGATATTAAGGGATATTCTTTGATAAATAGAAAATATATGGAAAGCATTAAATAGGGTCTACCTTGAAATAAATGGCCATATCTTCGTCAAAAATTGCCCCATTTCAATTATAAAGGTGTTTTTAGAATTCGCTCGATCTTTGGAACAAAACTGCGTTAAAATAATTTGACTTCCGACTCATCTAAAAAAGATATTAAGGGATATTCTTCGATAAATAGAAAATATATGGAGAGCATTAAATAGGGTCAACCTTGAAATAAATGGCCATATCTTCGTCAAAAATTGGCCCATTTCAATTATAAAGGTGTTTTTTAGAATTCACTTGATCTTTGGAACAAAACTGCATTAAAATAATTTGACTTCCGACTCATCTAAGAAAGATATTAAGGGATATTCGATAAATAGAAAATATATGGAAAGCATTAAATAGGGTCTACCTTGAAATAAATGGCCATATCTTCGTCAAAAATTGCCCCACTTCAATTATAAAGGTGTTTTTAGAATTCGCTTAATCTTTGAAACAAAACTGCATTAAAATAATTTGACTTCCGACGCATCTAAAAAAGATATTAAGGGGTATTCTTCGATAAATAGAAAATATATGGAAAGCATTAAATAGGGTCTACCTTGAAATAAATGGCCATATCTTCGTCAAAAATTGCCCCATTTCAATTATAAAGGTGTTTTTTAGAATTCACTCGATCTTTGGAACAAAACTGCATTAAAATAATTTGACTTCCGACTCATCTAAGAAAGATATTAAGGGATATTCTTTGATAAATAGAAAATATATGGAAAGCATTAAATAGGGTCTACCTTGAAATAAATGGCCATATCTTCGTCAAAAATTGACCCACTTCAATTATAAAGGTGTTTTTAGAATTCGCTCGATCTTTGGAACAAAACTGCATTAAAATAATTTGACTTCCGGCTCATCTAAAAAGATATTAAGGGATATTCTTCGATAAATAGAAAATATACGGAAAGCATTAAATAGGGTCTACCTTGAAATAAATGGCCATATCTTCGTCAAAAAATGCCCCACTTCAATTATAAAGGTGTTTTTAGAATTCACTCAATCTTTAGAACAAAACTGCATTAAAATAATTTGTGTTCCGACTCATCTAAGAAAGATATTAAGGGTTATTCTTCGATAAATAGAAAATATATGGAAAGCATTAAATAGGGTCTACCTTGAAATAAATGGCCATATCTTCGTCAAAAATTGCCCCATTTCAATTATAAAGGTGTTTTTAGAATTCACTCGATCTTTGGAACAAAACTGCATTAAAATAATTTGACTTCCGACTCATCTAAGAAAGATATTAAGGGATATTCTTCGATTAATAGAAAATATATGGCAAACATTGAATAGGTCAACCTTGAAATAAATGGCCATATCTTCGTCAAAAATTGTCATATTTCAAATATAAAGGTATTTTTAGAATTAACTCGATCTTTGAAACAAAACTGCATTAAAATAATTTGACTTCCGACACATCTAAGAAAGATATTAAGGGATATTCTTCGATTAATAGAAAATATATGGCAAACATTGAATAGGGTCTACCTTGAAATAAATGGCCATATCTTCGTCAAAAATTGCCCCACTTCAATTATAAAGGTGTTTTTAGAATTCACTCAATCTTTGGAACAAAACTGCATTAAAATAATTTGACTTCCGACTCATCTAAAAAAGATATTAAGGGATATTCTTCGATAAATAGAAAATATATGGAAAGCATTAAATAGGGTCTACCTTGAAATAAATGGCCATATCTTCGTCAAAAATTGCCCCATTTCAATTATAAAGGTGTTTTTAGAATTCACTCGATCTTTGGAACAAAACTGCATTAAAATAATTTGACTTCCGACTCATCTAAGAAAGATATTAAGGGATATTCTTCGATTAATAGAAAATATATGGCAAACATTGAATAGGTCAACCTTGAAATAAATGGCCATATCTTCGTCAAAAATTGTCATATTTCAAATATAAAGGTATTTTTAGAATTAACTCGATCTTTGAAACAAAACTGCATTAAAATAATTTGACTTCCGACACATCTAAGAAAGATATTAAGGGATATTCTTCGATTAATAGAAAATATATGGCAAACATTGAATAGGGTCTACCTTGAAATAAATGGCCATATCTTCGTCAAAAATTGCCCCACTTCAATTATAAAGGTGTTTTTAGAATTCACTCAATCTTTGGAACAAAACTGCATTAAAATAATTTGACTTCCGACTCATCTAAAAAAGATATTAAGGGATATTCTTCGATAAATAGAAAATATACGGAAAGCATTAAATAGGGTCTACCTTGAAATAAATAGCCATATCTTCGTCAAAAATTGCCCCACTTCTATTATAAAGGTGTTTTTAGAATTCACCCAATCTTTGGAACAAAATTGCATTAAAATAATTTGACTTACGACTCATCTAAGAAAGATATTAAGGGATATTCTTCGATAAATAGAAAATATATGGAAAGCATTAAATAGGGTCTACCTTTAAAAAATAACCATATCTTCGTCAAAAATTGCCCCACTTCAATTATAAAGGTGTTTTTCGAATTCGCTTAACCTTTGAAACAAAACTGCATTAAAATAATTTGACTTCCGACTCATCTAAGAAAGATATTAAGGGATATTCTTTGATAAATAGAAAATATATGGAAAGCATTAAATAGGGTCTACCTTGAAATAAATGGCCATATCTTCGTCAAAAATTGCCCCATTTCAATTATAAAGGTGTTTTTAGAATTCGCTCGATCTTTGAAACAAAACTGCGTTAAAATAATTTGACTTCCGACTCATCTAAGAAAGATATTAAGGGATATTCTTCGATAAATAGAAAATATATGGAGAGCATTAAATAGGGTCAACCTTGAAATAAATGGCCATATCTTCGTCAAAAAATTGGCCCATTTCAATTATAAAGGTGTTTTTAGAATTCACTTGATCTTTGGAACAAAACTGCATTAAAATAATTTGACTTCCGACTCATCTAAGAAAGATATTAAGGGATATTCGATAAATAGAAAATATATGGAAAGCATTAAATAGGGTCTACCTTGAAATAAATGGCCATATCTTCGTCAAAAATTGCCCCACTTCAATTATAAAGGTGTTTTTAGAATTCGCTTAATCTTTGAAACAAAACTGCATTAAAATAATTTGACTTCCGACGCATCTAAAAAAGATATTAAGGGGTATTCTTCGATAAATAGAAAATATATGGAAAGCATTAAATAGGGTCTACCTTGAAATAAATGGCCATATCTTCGTCAAAAATTGCCCCATTTCAATTATAAAGGTGTTTTTAGAATTCACTCGATCTTTGGAACAAAACTGCATTAAAATAATTTGACTTCCGACTCATCTAAGAAAGATATTAAGGGATATTCTTTGATAAATAGAAAATATATGGAAAGCATTAAATAGGGTCTACCTTGAAATAAATGGCCATATCTTCGTCAAAAATTGACCCACTTCAATTATAAAGGTGTTTTTAGAATTCGCTCGATCTTTGGAACAAAACTGCATTAAAATAATTTGACTTCCGACTCATCTAAAAAAGATATTAAGGGATATTCTTCGATAAATAGAAAATATATGGAAAGCATTAAATAGGGTCTACCTTGAAATAAATGGCCATATCTTCGTCAAAAAATGCCCCACTTCAATTATAAAGGTGTTTTTAGAATTCACTCAATCTTTAGAACAAAACTGCATTAAAATAATTTGTGTTCCGACTCATCTAAGAAAGATATTAAGGGTTATTCTTCGATAAATAGAAAATATATGGAAAGCATTAAATAGGGTCTACCTTGAAATAAATGGCCATATCTTCGTCAAAAATTGCCCCATTTCAATTATAAAGGTGTTTTTAGAATTCACTCGATCTTTGGAACAAAACTGCATTAAAATAATTTGACTTCCGACTCATCTAAGAAAGATATTAAGGGATATTCTTCGATTAATAGAAAATATATGGCAAACATTGAATAGGTCAACCTTGAAATAAATGGCCATATCTTCGTCAAAAATTGTCATATTTCAAATATAAAGGTATTTTTAGAATTAACTCGATCTTTGAAACAAAACTGCATTAAAATAATTTGACTTCCGACACATCTAAGAAAGATATTAAGGGATATTCTTCGATTAATAGAAAATATATGGCAAACATTGAATAGGGTCTACCTTGAAATAAATGGCCATATCTTCGTCAAAAATTGCCCCACTTCAATTATAAAGGTGTTTTTAGAATTCACTCAATCTTTGGAACAAAACTGCATTAAAATAATTTGACTTCCGACTCATCTAAAAAGATATTAAGGGATATTCTTCGATAAATAGAAAATATACGGAAAGCATTAAATAGGGTCTACCTTGAAATAAATAGCCATATCTTCGTCAAAAATTGCCCCACTTCTATTATAAAGGTGTTTTTAGAATTCGCTCAATCTTTGGAACAAAATTGCATTAAAATAATTTGACTTACGACTCATCTAAGAAAGATATTAAGGGATATTCTTCGATAAATAGAAAATATATGGAAAGCATTAAATAGGGTCTACCTTTAAAAAAATAACCATATCTTCGTCAAAAATTGCCCCACTTCAATTATAAAGGTGTTTTTCGAATTCGCTTAACCTTTGAAACAAAACTGCATTAAAATAATTTGACTTCCGACTCATCTAAGAAAGATATTAAGGGATATTCTTTGATAAATAGAAAATATATGGAAAGCATTAAATAGGGTCTACCTTGAAATAAATGGCCATATCTTCGTCAAAAATTGCCCCATTTCAATTATAAAGGTGTTTTTAGAATTCGCTCGATCTTTGAAACAAAACTGCGTTAAAATAATTTGACTTCCGACTCATCTAAGAAAGATATTAAGGGATATTCTTCGATAAATAGAAAATATATGGAGAGCATTAAATAGGGTCAACCTTGAAATAAATGGCCATATCTTCGTCAAAAATTGGCCCATTTCAATTATAAAGGTGTTTTTAGAATTCACTTGATCTTTGGAACAAAACTGCATTAAAATAATTTGACTTCCGACTCATCTAAGAAAGATATTAAGGGATATTCGATAAATAGAAAATATATGGAAAGCATTAAATAGGGTCTACCTTGAAATAAATGGCCATATCTTCGTCAAAAATTGCCCCACTTCAATTATAAAGGTGTTTTTAGAATTCGCTTAATCTTTGAAACAAAACTGCATTAAAATAATTTGACTTCCGACGCATCTAAAAAAGATATTAAGGGGTATTCTTCGATAAATAGAAAATATATGGAAAGCATTAAATAGGGTCTACCTTGAAATAAATGGCCATATCTTCGTCAAAAATTGCCCCATTTCAATTATAAAGGTGTTTTTAGAATTCACTCGATCTTTGGAACAAAACTGCATTAAAATAATTTGACTTCCGACTCATCTAAGAAAGATATTAAGGGATATTCTTTGATAAATAGAAAATATATGGAAAGCATTAAATAGGGTCTACCTTGAAATAAATGGCCATATCTTCGTCAAAAATTGACCCACTTCAATTATAAAGGTGTTTTTAGAATTCGCTCGATCTTTGGAACAAAACTGCATTAAAATAATTTGACTTCCGGCTCATCTAAAAAAGATATTAAGGGATATTCTTCGATAAATAGAAAATATACGGAAAGCATTAAATAGGGTCTACCTTGAAATAAATGGCCATATCTTCGTCAAAAAATGCCCCACTTCAATTATAAAGGTGTTTTTAGAATTCACTCAATCTTTAGAACAAAACTGCATTAAAATAATTTGTGTTCCGACTCATCTAAGAAAGATATTAAGGGTTATTCTTCGATAAATAGAAAATATATGGAAAGCATTAAATAGGGTCTACCTTGAAATAAATGGCCATATCTTCGTCAAAAATTGCCCCATTTCAATTATAAAGGTGTTTTTAGAATTCACTCGATCTTTGGAACAAAACTGCATTAAAATAATTTGACTTCCGACTCATCTAAGAAAGATATTAAGGGATATTCTTCGATTAATAGAAAATATATGGCAAACATTGAATAGGTCAACCTTGAAATAAATGGCCATATCTTCGTCAAAAATTGTCATATTTCAAATATAAAGGTATTTTTAGAATTAACTCGATCTTTGAAACAAAACTGCATTAAAATAATTTGACTTCCGACACATCTAAGAAAGATATTAAGGGATATTCTTCGATTAATAGAAAATATATGGCAAACATTGAATAGGGTCTACCTTGAAATAAATGGCCATATCTTCGTCAAAAATTGCCCCACTTCAATTATAAAGGTGTTTTTAGAATTCACTCAATCTTTGGAACAAAACTGCATTAAAATAATTTGACTTCCGACTCATCTAAAAAAGATATTAAGGGATATTCTTCGATAAATAGAAAATATACGGAAAGCATTAAATAGGGTCTACCTTGAAATAAATGGCCATATCTTCGTCAAAAATTGCCCCACTTCTATTATAAAGGTGTTTTTAGAATTCACTCAATCTTTGGAACAAAATTGCATTAAAATAATTTGACTTCCGACACATCTAAGAAAGATATTAAGGGATATTCTTCGATAAATAGAAAATATATGGAAAGCATTAAATAGGGTCTACCTTTAAAAAAATAACCATATCTTCGTCAAAAATTGCCCCACTTCAATTATAAAGGTGTTTTTCGAATTCGCTTAACCTTTGAAACAAAACTGCATTAAAATAATTTGACTTCCGACTCATCTAAAAAAGATATTAAGGGATATTCTTTAATAAATAGAAAATATATGGAAAGCATTAAATAGGGTCTACCTTGAAATAAATGGCCATATCTTCGTCAAAATTGCCCCATTTCAATTATAAAGGTGTTTTTAGGAATTCGCTTGATCTTTGAAACAAAACTGCGTTAAAATAATATGACTTCCGACTCATCTAAGAAAGATATTATGGGATATTCTTCGATAAATAGACAATATATGGAAAGCATTAAATGGTGTCTACCTTGAAATAAATGGCCATATCTTCGTCAAAAATTGCCCCATTTCAATTATAAAGGTGTTTTTAGAATTCACTTGATCTTTGGAACAAAACTGCATTAAAATAATTTGACTTCCGACTCATCTAAGAAAGATATTAAGGGATATTCTTCGATAAATAGAAAATATATGGAAAGCATTAAATAGGGTCTACCTTGAAATAAATGGCCATATCTTCGTCAAAAATTGGCCCATTTCAATTATAAAGGTGTTTTTAGAATTCACTTGATCTTTGGAACAAAACTGCATTAAAATAATTTGACTTCCGACTCATCTAAGAAAGATATTAAGGGATATTCTTCGATAAATAGAAAATATATGGAAAGCATTAAATAGGGTCTACCTTGAAATAAATGGCCATATCTTCGTCAAAAATTGCCCCACTTCAATTATAAAGGTGTTTTTAGAATTCGCTTAATCTTTGGAACAAAACTGCATTAAAATAATTTGACTTCCGACTCATCTAAGAAAGATATTAAGGGGTATTCTTCGATAAATAGAAAATATATGGAAAGCATTAAATAGGGTCTACCTTGAAATAAATGGCCATATCTTCGTCAAAAATTGCCCCACTTCAATTATAAAGGTGTTTTTAGAATTCACTCAATCTTTGGAACAAAACTGCATTAAAATAATTTGACTTCCGACTCATCTAAGAAAGATATTAAGGGATATTCTTCGATAAATAGAAAATATATGGAAAGCATTAAATAGGGTCTACCTTGAAATAAATGGCCATATCTTCGTCACAAATTGCCCCATTTCAATTATAAAGGTGTTTTTAGAATTCACTTGATCTTTGGAACAAAACTGCATTAAAATAATTTGACTTCCGACTCATCTAAGAAAGATATTAAGGGATATTCTTCGATAAATAGAAAATATATGGAAAGCATTAAATAGTGTCTACCTTGAAATAAATGGCCATATCTTCGTCAAAAATTGCCCCATTTCAATTATAAAGGTGTTTTTAGAATTCACTTGATCTTTGGAACAAAACTGCATTAAAATAATTTGACTTCCGACTCATCTAAGAAAGATATTAAGGGATATTCTTCGATAAATAGAAAATATATGGAAAGCATTAAATAGGGTCTACCTTGAAATAAATGGCCATATCTTCGTCAAAAATTGCCCCATTTCAATTATAAAGGTGTTTTTAGAATTCACTTGATCTTTGGAACAAAACTGCATTAAAATAATTTGACTTCCGACTCATCTAAGAAAGATATTAAGGGATATTCTTCGATAAATAGAAAATATATGGAAAGCATTAAATAGGGTCTACCTTGAAATAAATGGCCATATCTTCGTCAAAAATTGCCCCATTTCAATTATAAAGGTGTTTTTAGAATTCACTTAATCTTTGAAACAAAACTGCATTAAAATAATTTGACTTCCGACTCATCTAAGAAAGATATTAAGGGATATTCTTCGATAAATAGGAAATATATGGAAAGCATTAAATACGGTCTACCTTGAAATAAATGGCCATATCTTCGTCAAAATTGCCCCATTTTCAATTATAAAGGTGTTTTTAGAATTCACTTGATCTTTGGAACAAAACTGCATTAAAATAATTTGACTTCCGACTCATCTAAGAAAGATATTAAGGGATATTCTTCGATAAATAGAAAATATATGGAAAGCATTAAATAGGGTCTACCTTGTAATAAATGGCCATATCTTTGTCAAAAATTGCCCCACTTCAAATTATAAAGGTGTTTTTAGAATTCGCTTATTCTTTGAAACAAAAACAGCATTAAAATAATTTGACTTCCGACTCATCTAAAAAAGATATTAAGGGATATTCTTCGATAAATAGAAAATATACGGAAAGCATTAAATAGGGTCTACCTTGAAATAAATAGCCATATCTTCGTCAAAAATTGCCCCACTTCAATTATAAAGGTGTTTTTAGAATTCACTCAATCTTTGGAACAAAACTGCATCAAAATAATTTGACTAACGACTCATCTAAGAAAGATATTAAGGGATATTCTTCGATAAATAGAAAATATATGGAAAGCATTAAATAGGGTCTACCTTGAAATAAATGGCCATATCTTCGTCAAAAATTGCCCCATTTCAATTATAAAGGTGTTTTTAGAATTCACTTGATCTTTGGAACAAAACTGCATTAAAATAATTTGACTTCCGACTCATCTAAGAAAGATATTAAGGGATATTCTTTGATAAATAGAAAATATATGGAAAGCATTAAATAGTGTCTACCTTGAAATAAATGGCCATATCTTCGTCCAAAATTGCCCCATTTCAATTTTAAAGGTGTTTTTAGAAATCGCTTGATCTTTGAAACAAAACTGCATTAAAATAATTTGACTTCCGACTCATCTAAGAAAGATATTAAGGGATATTCTTCGATAAATAGAAAATATATGGAAAGCATTAAATAGGGTCTACCTTGAAATAAATGGCCATATCTTCGTCAAAAATTGCCCCATTTCAATTATAAAGGTGTTTTTAGAATTCACTTGATCTTTGGAACAAAACTGCATTAAAATAATTTGACTTCCGACTCACCTAAGAAAGATATTAAGGGATATTCTTCGATAAATAGAAAATATATGTAAAGCATTAAATAGGGTCTACCTTGAAATAAATGGCCATATCTTCGTCAAAAATTGCCCCATTTCAATTATAAAGGTGTTTTTAGAATTCACTTGATCTTTGGAACAAAACTGCATTAAAATAATTTGACTTCCGACTCATCTAAGAAAGATATTAAGGGATATTCGATAAATAGAAAATATATGGAAAGCATTAAATAGGGTCTACCTTGAAATAAATGGCCATATCTTCGTCAAAAATTGCCCCATTTCAATTATAAAGGTGTTTTTAGAATTCACTCGATCTTTGGAACAACACCGCATTAAAATAATTTGACTTCCGACTCATCTAAGAAAGATATTAAGGGATATTCTTCGATAAATAGAAAATATATGAAAAGCATTAAATAGGGTCTACCTTGAAATAAATGGCCATATCTTCGTCGAAAATTGCCCCATTTCAATTATAAAGGTGTTTTTAGAATTCACTTGATCTTTGAAAACAAACTGCATTAAAATAATTTGACTTCCGACTCATCTAAGAAAGATATTAAGGGATATTCTTCGATAAATAGAAAATATATGGAAAGCATTAAATAGGGTCTACCTTGAAATAAATGGCCATATCTTCGTCAAAAATTGCCCCATTTCAATTATAAAGGTGTTTTTAGAATTCACTCGGTCTTTGGAAGAAAACTGCATTAAAATAATTTGACTTCCGACTCATCTAAGAAAGATATTAAGGGATATTCGATAAATAGAAAATATATGGAAAGCATTAAATAGGGTCTACCTTGATACAAATGGCCATATCTTCGTCAAAAATTGCCCCACTTCAATTATAAAGGTGTTTTTAGAATTCACTTGATCTTTGAAACAAAACTGCATTAAAATAATTTGACTTCCGAGTCATCTAAAAAAAGATATTAAGGGATATTCTTCGATAAATAGAAAATATATGGAAAGCATTAAATAGGGTCTACCTTGAAATAAATGGCCATATCTTCGTCAAAAATTGCCCCATTTCAATTATAAAGGTGTTTTTAGAATTCACTTGATCTTTGGAACAAAACTGCATTAAAATAATTTGACTTCCGACTCATCTAAGAAAGATATTAAGGGATATTCTTCGATAAATAGAAAATATATGGAAAGCATTAAATAGGGTCTACCTTGAAATAAATGGCCATATCTTCGTCAAAAATTGCCCCATTTCAATTATAAAGGTGTTTTTAGAATTCACTTGATCTTTGGAACAAAACTGCATTAAAATAATTTGACTTCCGACTCATCTAAGAAAGATATTAAGGGATATTCTTCGATAAATAGAAAATATATGGAAAGCATTAAATAGGGTCTACCTTGAAATAAATGGCCATATCTTCGTCAAAAAATTGCCCCATTTCAATTATAAAGGTGTTTTTAGAATTCACTTGATCTTTGGAACAAAACTGCATTAAAATAATTTGACTTCCGACTCATCTAAGAAAGATATTAAGGGATATTCTTTGATAAATAGAAAATATATGGAAAGCATTAAAT
>NW_025063457.1:0-46926 GCF_018153295.1 Drosophila grimshawi
GGATACAAAAGATCTACCTCGAGAATGTATCCAGACTCTGAATTATCTTTGATAGATGAAATATCAAATGCATTCAATTCTGCATCATTCATCCATCTAAAGCCGGAATATGGGAGATATTGCGACATTGCCCAACCATATAAATTATTGGCATCTAAATACATCAGGAATTCTGATGGCTTAGTGCTGTCATAATTCTCCATATACATATGGTTGGCTTTCGAATAGCGCTTGCAGCACTGAACTAATCAACCACGAATACCATTTTGAATGAACCTATACATATTTATATCAGCTAATAATTCTAGTTCTATTTTTGTGGTCTTCAACATTGCATCCCATGAGAGACCGGGTGTAGTGTAATAATGGGCGGGATCTAACATCAGTCTTAAGATACAATTCCATGTAATCTTTAAGACTTTGACATCCAAAAACTGACCAGACTTTTTGCGCGTGGGAATAGTCTTCGACTGAACATTCTGTATCAGATAAACTGTTGAAGCATTTATCTATGGGGGAAGAGCTGACTCATCTAATCTGCTCTCTGAGTCAATATACTCATAAGGAAATACCCCCTTCCTACGTATTAGATGAAATTCATCATCTAATGGGAAAAAGGCTTTTACGTTGTTGAAACTGGCTATATCTAGATTGATACTAAGTGCATCTAGACTTGATGCCATGAAACGGAACGTATCTAAAAATCTAATTTCAAGGTTTTTATCATGGGATGCAATATGAATAAATTTTGAAAGTGAAATGTACAACTCCTTATTAAGGGGGAGTACTTTTATATCACCTTCAACTTTATTTAATTCCATAACGAACAAATGAGAATCATATTTAGAAAAGTTGTGGAAAAATACAGGAACAAAAGGGCATTTCAAAATTAATGTTGCAGGCATTATGCGCTGCACCCCTGTACAACCCAGTTAAATGGCAATGATCCTTAAAGGCGCACTTTATATAGTACGAATAAGCTATGGGGATATGTTGAGAAGTTGCTATACCATTCTCACTCAATTGCGAATTGAGGGGGCTTAGAACACACTCAAAATCTGCGTAT
Organism: Drosophila grimshawi; assembly: GCF_018153295.1. Taxonomy (NCBI): domain Eukaryota; kingdom Metazoa; phylum Arthropoda; class Insecta; order Diptera; family Drosophilidae; genus Drosophila; species Drosophila grimshawi. The sequence goes on from NW_025063457.1 coordinate 1,067, forward strand.
ACAACAAAAGGTGCGTCTAAACTACGACTAAATTTCTTAAAACTTAGACTTGCTTTTTCTTCCGATGGGAGTGTTGACACAACCTTCCCACACTGTTGACGGTGCTCTTCATGCATCCACGCATTATGTGAAAAATTCAAGCACGTCTTGCAGAAGTACAATTGCGTCTTGTGCGGTGTAAGTTTAGGTATTACAAGTCTGGAAGTATAAAAAAAAAACAAATATATTTGTTTTAAAAAATTTTGTTTTTTGCAAAAAAGTATTTATTTAAATATTACCTTGACAAATTTTTTATCCACACGGAATGTCCGCGCTCCTCACTCTCCAGCAACATAAAGCTTATGTGGGTATTCTGCTCCATCTCCGTCACATACAATGGTCCGTTGACTGCATTGGACTGCTCATCGAAACCAAAAACATTGATGCTAATGTTTTGGTTTTGAGCTTCAAAAATTTTTATTTGATCCAATGGGAGAGGGAAATCCAAATTGGAAAAATTGAGCGTGAGTGCTCCATCAATTTGTATTAAGTCGCTCTCAATCGCTTCAACTTTATATGCTGAGCATCGTGCACGCAGGTTGTTTGCTGGTGCTTTAAGGGCTGATATTAATACCCATTTAAAATAAAATTCATCAGCATTTTTAACATTAATGATCACCTTCTTGTTCCTCAAAACTTTTGGTGTTTCAATAAAGCTTGAAACTTTGAGTGGAGTATATTTGTTAATATTTATCTCCAGTCTTAAGATTTGAGACAATGTCCAACCACTGTCCTTCTCTTGGAATTCATCCATTTTCACACAAATTATTGATTTGATTATCTCTCCAAGATCACTAGATGCTGTTAATACACTCATATTAGACTGATGAGATTTAATAGTCATCAGCAATTCATCATCAGTGAATTTTATATACTCTGCAAAGAGTTCAATATTTATTTTGCAGGCTGTGTGAGTTATCAAAATATTTTGAATTAGTGGAAGCATTTCTTCAGCTGCTTCACTCAGAAACTCTATTGGTTCGACCAAATTTGTGTGATTATTCTCAAATGAGAATGTCGAAATCCGATTTTTGAATCCGCTCGAAATTAGTTTCACCTGACTATTTACAGGCGTAAAACCGAGCATCTTGTGGGCTGGAACGAAGATGCGCGCTCCACTTTGATGATGCAATTTGTATATTGCATGCGGTGCAGACCCTGGCTTGAGTTGGTACTCCATTAGAGATGATATTGAAAGCGACGGAGTTGATGTTGTTGGTGGTGGTGACGGAGTTGATGATGGAGCTGGTGTTGGTGGTGACGGAGTTGATGATGGGGCTGGTGGTGGTGGTGATGCTGGGATTGGTGATGATATTGTTGTTGATGATGGAAATGGTAGAATTGGCGGGCATGCCTGTATTAGCCACATAAGTCAAGTGGTCGAAATAATTTGGGTGGCTCTGTCCTTGAGCCGAGTTATTCCGGGCGACTTAGTTGAATCCCTTGACGGCGTTGTTCTTGTTGTTGAACATTTTTCTTTTATTTTTAGGTTCTTTTAAAACTTTGAAACCACAAAGACACGAGTTGACGAATGCGGAGTTCGAAAACTACTAAGGTTTTAGAAATCAGAATCAATAATATTAGGTATGAAGCCCACAGGTGCACAAAGCAACGCAGGCTATTACTTCAAATTATTGTGAAATTAACATAAGGAGAGAACCAAACACACGAAGAAGGTACCTGCACGTGGCAAACGTACGTGCGAAGTACCTACTTAACAACAGTTTACACCAATAATACTTTAATTATTGTGTGGGAAAACATTCAGGTGTGAGGTCTCGTATGAGTTCTATGCATTGACAAAAAAGTGACAAAAGAGAAGCAAGCATTACCTTTCCACTGATCATTGCACCCACCCTCAATAATCAAATCATGAACAGGCACAGCAGTGCGCCAGCTGCTAGCTGATCTTCCACTTGATTCTAACACACAGGTTACAGGTTACACGCCTCGCACACAATATCCTCTTTAAAACCACAATCACGTACGCACACACTAGTGCTGCTGAGTGATCCTCTACCTGATTCTGACACACAGGTTACAGGTTACACGCCTAGCACACAATATTCTCCTTAAAACCACAATCACGTACGCACACACAAGTGCTGCTGAGTGATCCTCCACCTCATGCCAACCCACAATAAAAAAAGGGTCAGCCGTAAGTCTATACCCTTCGATCATAAATGTCTCATACGTGATCCAAAATCACGCATTTTCCTAAAATAGGCCACACACCTGTCACTCCCCCACCCAAAAGCAATAAATTAGCTCCAATAATGAAGCAATTAAAAATCAAAAAAGCAATAACCTGCTTCCTGTCATAGAATCCCCATTTCCCTACTACTAACTTCACCTTGGAGGCCATCGCGGACAGCGATAATACAACTTTTGCCTTGTCAAAATTATAAGGTATGTGCCGCAATTGCCGTGTAATTGCCGTCCCAATCCCCTTCTTAGCGCACTTTGTATTAAAGTCCAAGTCAACCCCACACCAGTGAAACGTGTGTTAGCGCAGTCGCTTCAAGTGTGGTGGTGGAAAATTACGTATAAGTGCTTGTCCCTCAAACATTCTGCAGACGCAGAAGTTATCGCAATTCAAATCGCTGCAGCATAAGCGCTGTTTGAAGTGAGTTTTGCGGTTGTTGTTGTGACAGCAAAATCTTTTACTGTAAAAAATTCATCCATTATTTTTATTATTATTTATTAAGCCTTTGCCTAAAATACACACTTACACACACCACCCCATACATACAAGCATCGATGGAAAGCTTTCATACGTTGTGCATATGGAAGTGTAAAATTCTTTATCTGTTGCTTGTGCTTTTCGTAAGCTGAGCTTATCTGACATGCTGTACCGATAAAGCTTTCTGCACGTGTGATCACCTCCACACGTAGGCGAAAGAAGATAGCATGTCAGATGAGCGCAAGCTTAATTTGATTTAACTGATTGTTTAACTATTATTCTTGCTCACAAACCAGAGAGAAAAATAGATTAAAAAAAATATAATAATATCTAATACAAAAAATAAAAATAATAATAAAACAATAATAAATAAGTGAAAAAAAAAACAGTTTTACCAGTAACTATGTTCTGTACCTCTACAGCACATCCAACAACCACTTAAACATTCTTTTAAACGTGTGCAGCGCGAACAGCTGTTTTATTGCCAGCTTCGCACACTGACCTGCGAAGTACAGTGGCTGCAATGATGGTTCGCCCACTTGTACTGTTCTTTTTTTACAAACAAATTTTTGTCTTTAATTTAAATAATTAAAATGCAATTCTTAATAGTTTTTTTCTTGATGTTTTTTTGTTTTATTAATTTATATAATTAATAATTCTAGATTAATTAATTTCTATAAATTAGATTTTGTCATTAATTCAATAAATTATTATTTTTTAATTGAAATAATATAATAATTAAGTAAAGTCCTAAAAAATAAAGCTATGTTTTCCCTACTGAGACTCAGCAACAACCCACCCCATCCGCCCGCCTTGTCCCTCAGTAGAAATAAACGTTCTCCAGATGATGTATACGCTCGGACGATAATTGGTCCAAACAATATAGTTCTTGCAGGCGTTTTCTGAAAATTCATATGTCGATCTTTGAAGGAGATTACCCGCAAGTCATCTTACAAGTTTGGTGATATTATCTTTAAAAGTGTAGGATATATGCGGATCTATCGATTGACTTTGGTGATTCTGGGCGCAGGTGTGGTAGTAGCTAACGAAATTTTGTATCGGTTCTTAAATACAGCTACCAGTTACCAAATTTGACGGCACTAACTCAAAAGCTGCGTACTATATCGCTATTTAAATTCTACTCATTTTTATGGGCGGGGGACCACGGGGCGGTGGAGGTGGTTGTGGGCATACCCATGGGCATATGTCAATCTTTGAAGAATATCGCCAAAAACCTACCAACCAAAGTAACCTTACAATTTTAGGAGATATGTGGCATTATCGATTTGCAACAATCGACTTTATCGACTTCCTAGCCCCTAGTGGACGTAGCGCTCCAATTCTTACACTTAGCTTCATGCGATCATAGACCAATGTATGTTCCAAGTTTTAAGTCTCCATCTGTAAGGGTCTGGAAAAAAGTATCGTTCATACGGAGGGACGGACGGACAGACAGCATTGCGGACATTGCACAATACTAATATATCATGATACCTTCGGTATCAAAGTATAAAAATAAAGAATAATTATAAGATTTCTGTGGGTGTTAAAATGAAAAATCGTCCAAAATTTGTTGCATGAATTGGGGAAAACTCAGAAAAAACCGAATCAGTTCAAACAAATAATTAGTATGAATTAGTTATTATTATTAGGTATTCACGAGATAAAACGTTTAAAATTGTGAATTGTACTCGAGACGGTTCATGCAAGGAATAATTAACGAGACGGTCGAAAGGGAGCACAAAAATTAATTTGGCTTATCAACGCAGCTGAATCGATTTAACCATTTAGTAATTTAACTACAAACATCATACCTAGCATAACACGACTATTAGTTAAGGAGGGAAGGTTAATAAGAAGCAGTCTATTGGTGCATGGGGGCAATACACAGATTCCAAATCTCTTTGATGAATATGATTTTATGGAGACCACACACAAGATCCATATTCCAGAATTGAACGTACAAGAGAAGTGAATAGTATCTTTGTCGTATAAGGATCATCAAATTGATTTGACCATCCAATACATACATCCAATAACTTGAAATGCTTCGTTGATAGTGAATTTAATACGACTATCGAATTTTAACTTGTGATGAAGAAGTAAACCAAATGTAAAATGCTGTTAAGTAGGTACTACGCATGTACGTTTTCTACGTGCTGGTACCTTCTTTGTATGTTTGATTCCACTCCTTTTTCCCAGCGCACTCTGTTCGAGTGACCCCCTTTATGATAATTGCAAAATAATTTGAAATAATAGTCTGCTTTGATATGTATGTTTCTGGGCTTTATACATAAGTTTTTAGATTTTTATTTCTAAAAAAAAAATGAGTATCTGTCGAACTCAGCAACGTCAACTCCTATGTTTTAAATTCACAAAGTTAAAAAAAATTCATTTCTTCCTCAACAATAACTCTGACAACTCCATCTTGAGTTTGAATTACATCGCCTGGAATAACTCGGCTTAAAGACAGAGCCATCCCAATTATTTCGATAATTTCACCTATATGGTTCATGTAAACTGATTAAATAGCGTCATTGCCAACTCCATCAATAAGAGCATCAACATGAGCAACAATTCTATCGCCACCACAACCAACACCAACTCCATCATCAATCCCATCACCACCAAAAACCAACTCTACCAACAACAGCAAGATGAGCTTCATCGCTACCAAATTGCTCCATCAAAATGGTGCGCACATCTTCGCTCCAATTGTCATAAGACACCTTTAAATACCCAAGTAAAACAGATTTTGAGCGATTTGAAACCGGATTCCAACATTCTCATTTGAGAATAAGAATAAAAACTTAGTGGAACCACAAGAGTTTCTGAGTGAAGCAGCTCAATAAATCGCATCAGTAAAATATAACATATCATATCAGCGTCAAGCGATCTAGAACAGATCTTCAAAATTCTCTCAGCATTATTTTTGGAATAATTGATATATTCCAGGAGAAGGACAGCTATCTCATAGATATAAAGTTTAGAGATGAATATAAACAAATATATATCACATTAAAACGCTAAAAGTGCCAAGAGAAATGGTGATGCATTTTGTTTTAAATATACTTTAATCTCAGCCCTAAGAAGACCGTCCCATAATCAGTAGGCTAGATGCTCCTCTTGTAAAGTTGATGCCATTAATAAGAATTAATATAACTCCCACCCCCAACTTCAAAAATTTTGATTTTACTCTACATCTTGATCAAATAACAGTTTTTGTAGCATAAAACCAAAACATCAGCATCAATGGTTTCGGTTTCAAGGAGGACACAGATGCAGTTATCGGCCCACTGTACGGAGTTGGAACGGGAAAGGCATAGAAGCTTTATGCTATTGGAGACTGATAAGCGACAATATTTCGTGTGAATGAAGAATTTGTCAAGGTAATATTTTGAAACAATACTTTTATTAGGTTAGGCTAGGTTTAACGGTTGCCGACCAAGGTCGACACACTTAGACCATTTTTGACCCGTTGAGATACCGTATGGATCTCACTGTCTTTCTAATGTAATCATGTGAGCATGAATCAGAGAGTAGACGAATCAGTTGTAGTTATGGATTTCAGAATTCTGGCTGGTCCCTTATCTGCAAACTGTGTTAGGCTTCATAAGAAGTAACTTCCTAGTATGGCGCTTCATTTCCATGCAACTGCAGGACAGAAGCATAGAAGATGTTCCGGAGATTCTATCTCATCTTCGTCTCTACAGCTACTGCAGAAATCATTGTAGGGTGCTTGAAGTATATCGGTATGGACACACACTAACCAGTGGCTTGTTATTGCACGCATTACTATAGAGCAATTTGTGCGACTTAATCTCACAGTTTACTATTTAAACTTAGCCAGTAGGCATTTAGCCATTTGTCATTTCATGAGCTTTCAGGTAGCCAGACATACATATACCTTCCTTGTCAGGGAGGAGGGGTAAAAAGTGCCTTTCCTGGCTAGCTCATCAGCTGATTTGCCATCTCGTGTAGAGACTTGCGACATTGAGTTTGACGATATTGTGCTGATAGATTTGATTGCCGCTTGGCTATCAATATATATATTAACGTTGCAAGAACTAATTTTTGACCTTTTTAGGCAATTAAGTTTTTTTTATGGTTATAACCTCTGCCTGAAAGATATTGCAGTGTCTCGGAGGGCTAAAGGATAGCTGTATGTTAAGGTAGATTTTATCTTCGAGCAGAAATATCTCTATTACCTCCTCTTAGCCCGTCTGGTGGCTTTTTTATATTCTGCCAGACTAGACTGGTATTGAGACCAGTGAAGGTCATCATTCTGCGATTGCGCTGCATTGAAGATGGACTTACAATTTTAGCGAAGAGCGCCTAGTCATGGCGTGGGCCTGCTAATGGGACAGGCTGACTTCCGCACAGATGCTTTAGATAATCTGTGCCCGTCGGGTGATGTTCCGACAGGATTCGATATTGTTTACTTTTATAAGTATCCCAGTTGGCCTTCTTTTGATTCAAGAAGTGGACTGGTTTTGGAGCTTCGAAAAAGCTCATTCTCAACATATCTGTGATCCGAGAAGGAAGCGGAGACTCTCCACCCTCTTAACTGAACGGTAATGGTATGTGACACGAGGGTTGGGTCTATAAACTCTCTACGATTTTTAATAATAAAAGTGGGATAATTTCCCAATTTACAGATCAAAAGATTAGTATTAAGGATTAATGCTAAGAGTGACTCAACTCTCCGATTTCTATCGGTATAATTTGGCATCACAGCCCATGATTAGGCCGATTTTTGCTTTTTGCATTCTGCGACGAGAGATTTAACGATCTCGTCTGGTGGTGATCCAAGGCTGACGTGCGCCATGTATGCTGATAATAGCCTTATTGGAACTGGCTGTAGCTCCAGGATTACTGCGGTGTTGTAGCCGTTGAAAAATACTGAATACTGCCTCCGGCTATATAAGGTTCTTAAACCAGTGCAATATCGACTCCGCCTTGAAACAGGTGGAGCATGAGGGCAGCAGAGACTGCTTTACAGTGGTGGAGGTTGATCTGTAGAAGTTTGTTTTTGTGTGATTCTTGCTCCTTGCTTTTTTCTAGTTTTTGGTTAACCCCATGAAATACCTTCCACCATGCAGGTACACTTAAATTTTTCTTTACGTGTGCAACTTATTTTAATTCACTTTTATATATATATATATATATATATATATATATATATATATATATACTTATATATATATATATATATATATTTATTCAAAATATATCAATACGATTTTTAATATTTGTACAAGAAAAAAAATGTAGCAGAAAAATTAAATTAATTATACTTTAGGCACTATTTGTGTCACAAATTTTAATTATTGGCAATAACACCAACCAGAATAAACTTATTTTTAAAAAAAGTTTTTAATTCTACATACTTGACACCTTGTGTCTAATATTGGCTTAACATTTGTTTTTATATTTAATCTAAAAAAAAAAATGTTAGTTCTTCATTTTATTTGGTTTTATTTTCCAAACCACATGAATAGCTCAAAAGGGGGGTTAGGGCTGACTCGGCGAGGCACTGCACTGTAACACTTGGTGATGAGGGAGGGATGCTCTGCTCCGGAGGGCGGACTGCAAAAAGGTAACGGGTTGGACTAAGGTGTTAAACGACCCGTGCCGAAAGTCAGCTTGGCTTTGGGCCCGAAAAAAGCGCAGTCACTCACGGAGCATATCAGATACTTGGCGGTCTGTGCAGGTGGACCTCCTTTCTCTGCAGCTCGTGGGAACATTATGTATCAAAAAAAAAAAAAAAAAACAAATAAAACAGTCGAATGAGACCGGCACTCGCCCAAATCTGGAAGGGATGAATCCCAAAAATATAGCGGAAGCAGTGCCTTTAATGCCTGACCAAAGCGCAACCCAGGTAAAAGAGGTTATAGAGCTGCCTTGCCTCGCCAGTGGTAGTGGGGCTGGCAAGAACCCTGCCACACCAAGTGTGAAAGGTGAGTTTCGTTTCACGTACGCAGAGCGAAGGAATACAGCTAGTATTCTGAAGTGACATAACGTGCACACAGTTGCCAATCCACCAGCCGAATGGCTAAACAAGGTGGCATGGGCAAAAAAGGTACTTCCGAACTATAATGAAGCACCGCCTAACTAAGAGCAAAGCCAGCGCACCCAGGAAGTGCCTGGACCTGCGGCCAAGAGGACAAAGGTGCAAAAGAGGATCCTTATAGGGGTCGTATAGGGGGTATGGAAGAAGATGGAAGGAGCTTTGAAAAGAGCCCGGACAACCACCTTCATGTAAAGATGTCGTTTGGTACCACAAAAGTAATTTCCTGTGAAGACGACCGCTTAGTGGAGCTTTACAATGCTGCCGTAGCGGGCATAGGCGAGGTCTGATTGAGGCCACGCAAGGCAAGTGAATCAAGCGGTGGTGATTCTTAACAAAGAATCACTTGCACCGATTGAGGCCGCCAAGGGTTAGCTTCATTTTAACTTCAGCTCTGTCACCGTCATGGTGTACAAATCGGATGCGACGGCCAGAGGGGACTCTGCCGACAAGCCAGTCGAGCAGGATCCCTTACGCGGAGATCGAAATACCCGACGACGGTCATGTGCCGCGGACTAGACGAGTTTTCGCTATCTAGCGAAGATTAACGAAGACTGTAAAGCAGCGTCGGCCGCCCTTATGCTCCGCCTGGCTGTCGGCGGAGAAGATGTAGTCCTAATCCAAGAACCCTGGGTGGTTTGAAACAAAGTTTCACAGTTAGGTAGCGACAACTATCAGCTCATTGTAGCTCTATCTGAAGGTTAAATACGAACCTGCATTCTGGCGAAAAAAACATCTTAGTATTTTTCTGCTTCATTTTAGCAACAGAGACAACACAGCATGAAACCTGGAGCTCCAGCTAGCTCCGATTCGACTACTATCAACATATATGGCCCATGATTGCACGGGACCAGCAACGGATGAGAAGCAGAAAATTAGCCTCATCATAAGCTGCGGTTCCATTGCTCACCACTTCCAGTGGAGTAGCGCGGATACGAACTTGAGGGGTGAGTTACTCTTAACCTTCATATTATACTATTCTTATAGTCTGTAACAGGGAAAATGACCCCATCTTTATCATCAAAAATCATAATGACCCTTGCCTCATATACTTTAAGTGTCCGAGTATCACTTCTTCTCTGATCACAAGTACATCAAATTTGGGTCTTTATTAGGCCACCCAGAGCCAGTAAGCTTCTTAAGCCAATAGAATGCAATTTGGGAAATCTTCAAAATAAAATTAAATCGTACTCTCTCGTATCACCTTCCAGAGGGCCTAAACACTTTCGAGCATCTCTGTAGCCTTACAGATACCTTCACGAGGGCATGCAATTGCGCCCTTAAGGCAGCCTGCCCAATCAGCAAATCCAAGCCTAAGGAAAAACCTCCATGATGGACACCTCAACATCGTGCTCTTCGACAAAGGTCGAAGGTTTCTCTTCAATACTGCGAAATCGCACAATATCGATCTTCGATGGTCTCAGTACAGTTCTAGTCAGCCGGAATACAAAAAAGCCACTAAGCAATCAAATAAGAAATCGTGGAGAGATTTTTCTTTCGAAAACCACCCCTACACTATGTTATCTAATGAAAGATGACCAATCAAGGTTGGTCGCCAATGAAGAGTCACTGGACATGCTCCTAAAAACACACTTCCCAGGTTGCTCCGAGCTGCCTTCGATGCCTGCACGTAAAGTACTGGTGAAAATATTACAGAAATAAAATCTTTTCTACATAAAGAAAACATAAGATGGGCTATAAACAGCTTCATGCCGTTTAAATCTCCAGGCCCCGATAAAAAAAGCCCGGCCCAATTAAAAAAGGTGGGCAAAACAGCCATATACTGGCTCCACCAAATTTTCGAAAAAAAAAATTCTCAAGACTGGCAAAATTCCACCGATGTGGCTCTAGTCATTAATCACCTTTATACCCAAGCTGAGACCCTCACACACCAGTGCCAAGGATTTTAGAACCATCAGTCTATCATCCTTCATGTCAAAAATTCTAGAACGACTTATAAGTATCAAACTCACAAACTCCATAGACTCAAAGCTTATCTCTGAACCACAACATGCATACAAGAAGGGTAGATCTACAGATACATCTTTGCTCTATAAAGAGTACACTCTAATAGCTTTCATAGACATTGAAGGTGACTTCAATAATATCAGAGGCCATAACTGGAGCTCTGGTGGACCTGGAAAATGACTCCAGACTAGTGGGACTGATCAATTAATTGCTCACTTGCAGGGTCGTGAAGTCCACACATGGATCGTGAACACTCACCAGGTACTTCAGAGACACGGCCCAAGGAGGCATCCTGGCACTTCTCTTATGGAACAGAGCTGTCAACAGATACATCTTTGTTCTAAAAGAGGGCACCCTAATAGCTTTCCTAGACATTGAAGGTGCCTTCAATAATATCCTCCCAGAGGCAATAACTGGAGCTCTGCTGGACATGGGAATTGACTCAAGACTAGTGGGACGGCTGCCAGATTGTTGCATATGCGGATGATGTCGCGGTCATCTTCAAAGGAAAGTACCCTCAAACTCTATGTGACCTTATGACAAGTAAACTAAAAATCATGGACGATAGAATGCGGACTGGGTGTAAATCCCACTAAAACTTTATTCATTAAACTCCGCCCAATATTATACCACACTCGGTCTCTCTTGGAATGCGATGTTGAAATCAACTAATATAGAACTGAAGTTGTTAACGAACATTAATAAGTATAGGTTTATTCAAATTGGTATTCATGTATTAGAAATTATTGTTGCAGACTTAATGCCTAAAATTAAGTTTCCCGTTCATTATAGAAATTTTCAGCACTTTTTAAGAAATGGTTTAAAATTAACAAACATACATAAAATTTTAGAATTTATAGTTTTCTTGGTTAAAAAAGTAAATAGATTTAAATACTTACCATATAGCATTAGCAAAAAATAATTTCAAAAAGGACTTTTTCAAAATTCAAGCTTTATTGAAACGCCTAAAGTGTTGATGAATAAAAAAGCATTAATTAATGTTAAAAATGCTGATGCATTTTGCTTTAAATGGGAATTAATATCAGCCCTTAAAACACCAGTAAATGACCAGCCTGCACGATGCTCAGCGTACAAAGTTGATGGGATTGAGAGCGACTTGATAAAAATTGATGAAGCGCTCACACTCAATTTTTCGAATTTGGATTTCCCACTACCGTTGGATCAGATAACAATTTTTGAAGCTCAAAACCAAAGCATTGGCATCAATGTTTTTGGTTTCGATGAGCAGACAAATACAGTCAACGGGCCTTTATTTGTGAGTCTAATTTTGCTGGAGACCGAGGAGCGCGGACATTTTGTGAGGATAAAAAATTTGTCAAGGTAATATTTAAATAAATACTCTTTGCTAAAAAAAAAAAAATATTTTCTAAAACATATATATTTGTTTTTTATACTTCCAGACTTGTAAGACGCCAACTTACATCACACAAGTCACAGCTATACTTCTGCAAGACGTGCTTAAATTACTCACATAATGAGTGGATACATGCAGAGCACCGTCAGCAGTGCGGCAAGGTTGTGGCAATGCTCCCATCGGAAGAAAACGCAAGTCTAAGTTTTAAGAATTTTAGTCGTAGTTTAGACGTACCTTTTGTTGTATACGCAGATTTTGAGTGTATACTCACCCCCCTCAATTCGCAACTGAGTGAGAATGTAATAGCAACTTCTCAACATATCCCCATAGCTTATTCGTACTATATAAAGTGCGCCTTTAATCCAACGTTAGATAAGCTTGTTTTAGAAACTGGTGAAGATGCAGGTATAAAATTCGTCAAGTCTCTTATCAGAGATGTAAACGATATTTATACCTGCTATCTAAGCACAATAACACCAATAAATATGAGTGCAGATAATGAGTTTAGTTTTCAAAATGCAGCCATTTGTCACATCTGTGAAACAACTCTAGGCAATGATCGAGTTAGGGATCATTGCCATTTAACTGGGTTGTATAGGGGTGCAGTGCATAATACATGCAACATTAATTTTCAAATTGCACCATTTGTTCCTGTATTTTTTTACAACTTTTCCAAATATGATTCTCATTTGTTCGTTAGGGAATTAAATAAAGTTGAAGGTGATATAAAAGTACTCCCCCTTAATAAGGAGTTGTACATTTCACTCTCAAAATATATTCATATTGCATCCCATGATAAAAACCTTGAAATTAGATTCTTAGATACGTTCCGTTTCATGGCATCAAGTCTCGATGCACTTAGTAGCAATCTAGATATAGCCAGCTTCACTAACGTAAAATCCTTTTTCCCATTAGATGATGCATATCATCTAATACGTAGGAAGGGGGTATTTCCTTATGAGTATATTGACTCAGAGAGCAGATTAGATGAGTCAGCTCTTCCCCCCAGAGATAAATTCTTCAACACTTTGACAAACACAGAATATTCAGTCGAAGACTTTTCCCATGCACAAAAAGTCTGGTCAGTTTTTGGATGTCAAAGTCTTTAAGATTACATGGAATTGTATCTTAAGACTGATGTTCTTTTACTGTCGGATGTCTTTCAAAATTTTCGTGCAATTTGCAAAAAAATATATTCATTAGATCCCGCCCACAATTACACTACACCAGGTCTCTCATGGGATGCAATGTTAAAAACAACAAAAATAGAAATAGAATTATTAACTGACATTAATATGTATAGGTTCAAGACTTTGTATCCAGACTCTCTTCACGATTACCATAATGATCTACCTTTTTGCCCATCAAACCAAAAGCCTACTCCGGAGGCTAAAGTTTAAAAACTTGTTGCTGGCCTTAGGTCAAAAATAAAGTATCATATCCATTAGAGAATGTCTTCAGCAATGTCTTAGAAATGGCTTAGTATTAACAAAAATACACAAAATTTTGGAGTTTAAGCAGTCTCCCTGGCTTAACAAGTATATATACTTAAATACATATCACAGAACATTAGCAAAAAAATTTTGAAAAAGACTTTTTCAAATTATTAAATAACGCTGTCTATGCAAAAGCGATGGAAAACGTAGAAAATTGTAAAGACATCAAACTGGTCACATCGTGGGAAACCACTAATCGGAATAGATTGGGTACTCGTGCCCTCATTGCAAAGGCCAATTTCCATAGTTCAGCACAATTTGCAGAAGATATGTATGCGATTCAAATGAATCGACTCCATAATGTGTATGATAAGCCTATGCACTTAGGTTTTACAGTTCTCGAACTGTCAAAATGGCAAATGTATGATTTTCATTATGATTACATGAAGCCAAAGTATCAAGAAAAAGTTTCTTTGAATTATATGTATACAGACTCATTCATATATTCTATTGAGACTAAAGATTTCTTTAAAGACATTGCGGAAGATGTAGAAATGAGATTTGATACATCTGACTATCCGGAGGAGTTATCAAAAAAATATGGGATCAGAAGGTGTAATAAGAAAGTTTTGGGAATGATGAAAGACGAAAACAGTGGAAAAAGAATGTTGGAGTTTGTTGGTCTTAGAGCCAAAATGTATTCATTGTCTCTTGAGGGGGGTGGATGCATCAAAAAATCAAAAAATGATAAGAGAAAAATAAAAGAAGATGGGATAAATACATATGCCTGGGGGCATTATAAAATTAATTCATAGTAGTAAGAAAAAAAAAAAAAAAAGATAAATAAATAAATAATTAACTAATTAATAAACAGACAATCAAAAATGTTAGTAAAATTAAGTGGAAAAAAAATGTAAATAAGATAAAGAAGAAAAAAAACAAAATTAATATTCAAACCAAAAAGAAGTACATGTGTCTCTTTTATTTTAATTTATGCAAGCCGAAAATGTTGGGTATTAATATGAAAAAGAAGAAATACCAGAAGAAATATATATATATATATATATATATATGTATTTGTGTATCTGTTTGTGCCTGTATTTAGAAATGCAGTGTACCTGTAAAAAAAGAAAAGAAGAAAAACACAAGACTTGAGGTTGCAAGTGTGTGCTTGTGTACCTATGTTTGTCTACTTAAAAATGCAGTGTACTTGAATAAAAAGAAGATGATAAGCACATGATCTTAGGTTGTACATATATGCATTTTATTTGAATTCATGAAGCTGAAAATAAAGTGTATAGTGTGTATGTATAGAATATGATTCGAAAAAAAAATGAATAAATGAAATACAATTGATTAAATTTAGTATTTATTATTAAATATTTTTAATAAAGTTTAAAAATTCTACTGAATTTTCTAGAACATCGTCAGCATCGAACATTTTCTTTATATCCCATTCCTCAGCAATGGGCTCCTCGACAAGAAGCTCATCGAAGGTGGGCTCCATCCTTTCCCCCTCTTCGGTTATATCGATGGTGGGTGAAATTTCTAAGAGCTCAATCCATTCGGTTGAACTCAGCTCTGTGGTCAATTGCGGATTCACTTTAGTTGGAATCGGTCAGGGCATCAGCTGCCCCAAATGGAAATCCATTGAATTCTAATCGTTGTCCATAAAATCAAACAGCTCCTGAATGTTCCTCGACATCTTTTAGAATGAGATACTTGTATTCAAGACGCTCTTTTATATCCGAAATTCCCTACACTGAGTACATTCGTTTCATACTTAAATTAACCGAAACCTTAGTGCACAGATCTGAAGGTTTAAAGGAAATTACTGACAGGTTCATCACAAATCAATACTGTTCATGAAATTTTAATCTATTAATAGTACGCACACTTACGATTTATAGAACTTCATTAATATTTATCCAAGAGTTCTGATCATTTGAGAACCCAAGCCATTTGACTAGAACTCTATCTTTTCGACGCCTTATTATCTTTTCAATCAAGTAAGTGTTTGGAAATCTTGTTTTCCCCAACTCTTCATTACAGAAACCTCCTTTCAGAACTGCACATTGATAGTCTTCCAGTATGTATGTATGTAGTTGGATTGGTATTTTGTATTTGATTTATTTTAAAAATTTCAGTTGTCCAGTTCGGTGTATACCCATTTTCAAATGTATGTTTATGCTTGCTAACACGCACATAATCTCCAACAAGAAATTTACTGCCTTTGAAGATTTTTATACGATTGTAGGCAGTATTCAATAAATTGTTCTCATTTAACGAATTAACATCAACTGGTCTCATTTGAATTGTTCTATGATGTTTTCGATTGTACTCATTTATCAATTGCTTATAAATTGTAATCCAACAATATGTTCCATTATAACTAAACTCTCTCCACATCATCTCCTTAAGCGTTCTATTAAAACGCTCAACAATTGACGCCTTAAGACCACTAATAGTTGTGTAATGATTGATGTTATGTTTTCTATGCAAACTCTTAAAGTCTGTATTAAAAAATTCTTTTCCATCATTGGTCTGTAAATTCTTTGGAATTCGATTCTCCTTAAGTATACCCGAGAATGCGCGTTCAACTTCTTTCGCAGATTTTGTTTTCAATGCTTGTCCCCATGCATATTTCGAAAACGTATCAATAACTGTCAATAGAAATTTATATCCTTTATTCGATGATGAGTACTGTCGCATTTCTACTAAGTCTGCTTGCCAATGATCATCGATTCCCTTCATAATAACTCTTCGGCGTTTAAAATTTGTACGAGCTGGTGCATGTATAGTCTTCCACCAAGTGGAAATTACTTTACTCTTTATTCCGCTCATTTGAGAAATGTCCGAACTTGTTAACGGTCCTATAGGTTATAACTCATGGCACACACAAGACACCTTATTTATCTATTTTATTATCGAATCTTAAAGAGTCTATATTTAAATTTATATTTTGATTTTCGCCGTTAAATAAACTTCTTAATGACTCTATTTGCGAATTAAAATTCGTTTGTAAAGAACTTTCTGATTTTTTCAAGAGTTCTTCCACCTCAATTTTATTTTTATTAATCTCATGAAGAATTGTAAATGATATTTCACTTATTGTTTTCTGATCCGACTGATCTTTTCCTTTTAAAAGTTTTTCAAAGCTCTCCATTGTTTCTTCTACTTTTCTTTCTAAAAAGACTTTAGTAACCGCATCATTATCTTCCAAGGGTTCACCCACATTCTTAAGACGTTTGTTTGAAAAAATTATGTTCTGATCACCATCAAGTAGAACACCAGCAATTTGTTTTGGGTGAGTGTCATAAAACTTCCACCCTGATGCATGGATTTCTTATTTAGAGGTGTAGACATTGCACTTGGATTATCATTTTTTGAGAAAAGTTTTTTATTATTTGAGTGTACTTTTTAGAACGATTTCCCTTAAGCGGGCCATCAGGTAGATGATATTTTCTATGGGCATTGGTTTTTGATAAGATTTTCTGATATACATCCAAATCCGTTTCATCATAACCTTTAGGATCTTTCAAGTAAAACAAAGAGTATAATCCAGGAGTAAGATTCCACTTTTCACCAGATTCCAGCTCAATTTTCTTGTGGTAAATAGATATTTTAGAACTACCCAAAATAATTTGTCCACTTTTTTTAGTAGGTCCAAATGCTTTATCGAGCTTTTTCTGACGATCTAAATCATTTAAACTAAGATTAGAGATCTCATCAGTTATTTCTTTCGTTTGATTATAGTCTTTATTACTAATTGTATCAGGTTTATTATAACTCTCTTCGCTTGGTGCTAACGATAAATCTTCTGTTTGAAGCTCAGATATTCCTTTTTCGAGTGCATCATAATATTCAGCAATACTACTAAAGTTTTCATCACTTTTAATTTCATTCCTACTATTTACTTGTCCTTCCTCTTCTTCCTTTTTTACTTTCATCAACTGATTTGCTAATATATTCCCTGTAACAATTTTCTGAAGCGGTTGCGTTATTGGCTTAAACGTTTCCTCTAATTGATATTCATTTGCGGCTCTACCTAATTTAATATTTTGAAATTTTCTTTTTAGTGCGTTTCTTGTTTTTGTCAATTCTTTCAGAATATGCTCATTCATTTTTAATTAAAAAACCAACAGATCTAAACCGAAAAACACCTTTATAGGTGGTTTCTGGTTTTCGAGCGGTTTGATGCAGTTTATCATGTGGTTAATCACGGTTTTTTATGTGGTTTTAATACAGTTTAATGCGGTTTTCATATGGTTTCCGATGTAAACAATACACCCACTCTAATCATACTAAAGATAGTATAACTATGTATCATTTTTATATACTAAAATAAAATAAAATATAATCTGATTTTTATTCATTAATTTATTTAAAGTTGAATACAAGCTAATTTAAATCAGCAGATTTATGCTGCAGTAATAGAAATCTTAAACATAAGTGTCCACAGTTAAAAGAACCGAATCGTTGAACTTGGTTATAATTGTATTTTATGTTCTCTCCCAAATATCTAATAAGCTCTAAAGGTGGCGGTAAATTTCCATAACTATCAAAATATCTGATTTGCTTATCTGCTTTGTAGTAAGCTACCCAATGCGTTCCAGCTCCAGTTGAAATGTCCAAGTTAACAATACCACATTCTCTTTTCCGTACTCGTTTTGGTAATGAGTCTCTCATAAATACACCTCGGAAAAAGGGGATATGTTTGTGAGCAAAACTCAAAATGTCTATGTTTGAGAGCGGCTTATTAGGTAGCTAAATTAAAAGTTTTTTGGAAAGTCAGTTGATATACCATATCCCTTTTGAGATGGTCTTAGATAGAGTCCATTGCCTAAAGCAATGGCTTCCATTTGTCTGTTATGTCGTTTATTTTCTTCCAATTCTTTCTTTGCATTTTTAGCACTATTAATACTCTTTGCAATAGATGCACCGCCAGAGGCAAGTCCACCTAATGCTCCGAGTGCTGTTAGAATGGGTATAAGCGGCAAGAAGCCACCAACTTTCGGAATACTAATAACTCGAGGGATTATTACTTCATTTTTCTTTCGCCCAAAGTCTTGTTTATTGCTTTTTTAGTGATTTTTATCGCAGATTGAATATCATAAGGCTTCTCTTTCTTCAATGCTCTGGTAGCCACTCTTACGGCATGCATGAATTTTTTCTTTTTCTCACATGGCTTTTTATATTCTCTTTGTTTGAGTCCCATGCCAAATTTTTTCTTTGCTTTCATTATGTTGGTTACAAAATAAGCTGCTGCTCTTTCCCCAAGAGTACTATCAGAGGCCTTTACACGCTCTCACGCTCTTTCGGCCAAATTTGAATCAGCTATATGCCGATTTCTCAAATCATTATGATTAGCATATGCTATGTCGTGCTCCCTACAAGCAGCATCTAATGGATTTATTCCCTTTTCGCCTCTTTCCAAATGACTTTCTAGCTTAGTTCCTGGACCACAGAACTGATAACCTGGTATATGTAGTTCAATTGGGAGGGAGTTGATTATTTTATTGATGAGACCTCTACCTCGATAGAGCTGTGATTTGCTACTAGTTGATTTATAAAAGCGCACTACCATTTTAATTGATGTTTATTCTTCAAAGACTTGCAAGAGAGTAACGATCTGCTGAGAGAAGTGTATCTGATATGAGATTAATAAAACAGAAAATAGAAGTGACCGAATATAGAAGTGAGGAATATCGATTTTAAGAATGGAGAAGACAAACAAGTTAGACATAGCAGATTATTACCCAATTCAATTAGAGCCCTAATTGTTGGACCTTCTAATTGTGGGAAAACAAATGTAATGATCAGTTTGATTGAAAGCCCAAATGGAGTGAAATTTGAAAATATTTATTTATATTCAAAGTCTTTACATCAACCAAAATATGAATACTTGAAAACACTCGTGAACCCAATAAAAGGGATGGGATATTTTACATTTTCAGAAAATGAAAGTGTTCTAGCACCAAGTAAAGCCAAAAAGAACTCTATAATGATTTTTGATGACGTTGCTTGTGAAAAACAAAATAATATTCGTGCATACTTCTGTATGGGACGACATAATAACATTGATGCGTTTTATTTATGTCAAAAGTATACACGCATCCCTAAACATCTTATTCGTGATAATGCAAACCTAATAATAATGTTCAAGCAGGATGAACTATATATGAAACATGTGTATCAAGATCATGTAGGCGTAGATATGAAATTTGATGAATTTAAGAATATATGTCAATTTTGTTGGAAGGAAAAATATGGTTTTGTACTTATAAGTAAAGATGATCCTCTAGAAAATGGACGCTATAGACGGGGATTCGCTGACTTTATTAGAATTTGAAATATAATATGAACAAATCTTATTATTACTTCACTTAGCAATAATCGCTCGAAATGACAACAACTCTTACATTAACGGGTAACAGCTCAATTTTAATGATTTTGATTTCCACATGTATAACTCAATTTCAAATGTTGATCACGATAATAATTTATTTCATATTGGAGAACATGTTTTTGAGATACCTGTTGGATCATATGAGCTAAGTGATATAAGAAATATTATTATTGAGAAAATGGAGGAAAAAGAACCAAATAAATTAAAACACCCTCTCATCGAAAGTAACAATAATACGCTTCAAGTGATGATTTCAACTAAGGAACACCCTATATATTTTAACAAATCGAATACTATTGGTCAATTATTCGGATTTAATAAAAAAGTACTAACACCGAATTCTATACACATCTCAGACCAGCCTGTTGATATTCTAAAAGTAAATACAATTCGAATAGAATGTAATATTGTAAGCGGATCATATGTTAATGCAGAATCAAGTCATGTATTGCATGAGTTTGCTTTAAATGTCCCCCCATGCTATAAAATGAGTGAGAAGCCACACAATCTTATTTATTTCGCAGTGAACACGAGAGAGATACAGTCGTTAAAAATACGGATTGTTGATCAGGACGGAAATTTAGTTAATTTACGTAATGAGAGTGTTACACTTCGCCTACATTTAAGAGAGCGAAAATGATTATTTATAATAAAAATGTATGCTATCCTCCATTATCAAACACTTTGAGTTATACTGCAGAAGAAAGAAGGTCGTTAAGGACAACACTTACAACAGAGAACAAATTGTTTTTAAGGTCATTGGGTTTAAGAATTAGAGAGCAATGACTAATTTATTAACTGTTCGAGAGAAACCCTATTCGGATGAGAGCATAATCAAAAAAGAATATCATAGCTACTCTCCTTATCTACAATCATTTAAGAGTAATGATGAAGTTAGAATCACAATCCAGAATCAGGACTTATATGTGCTACCGAGCGAGAGTTTTATTAATATTGAGGGCTTGATATCTTTGGCTAATAATGCGTCTACTGGAGGTGGTAAACTGAAAAACAATTGCATGAGTTACCTTTTTGATGAGATTCGATACGAGTTGAATGGAATTGAAATTGATCGAACTAGATTTGTTGGCACTTCAACAACCTTAAAAAACTATATTTCTTTGAATAAACCTGAAAGTCGAATGCTTGAGAATTCTGGTTGGTTTAATGGAAACGAAAAACTCGTGCCAAATGATGGATATTTTAATTTCTCTATTCCTATTAAATACCTACTTGGATTTTGTGAAGACTATAACAAAGTCTTATTAAATTGTAAACATGAACATGAGTATAAATTAAATATATCTAATATTACAAGAAAAGTACCACATGTTACTCTCAGTGATGAGAATAAATTACTAATGTTAAATATAACAAAATATGGAGGCTCACTACCACTAGCATTCCGCAGTTGGGATTGTTATCTCAATCCAACACTAGCAGAAGGCACTCATCATGTGTGGAATGTAGAGAACGCCCACGTTTCGCTATAATAGCCTTTATACTGGATAATAAATTGATTCAAAATCAATTGCGAAACTTGAAAGTGTACTTGAACTCCGAAACTTATCCCTATGATGATTTGAATATAAATTTTACTCGTGAACGATTTGCAACTTTGTATGATATGTATGCAAATTTTCAAGCAAGTTACTATATGAAGCAGTCTGAACCGTTGTTAACACCTAAGGGATTTAAGGAAAAAGCACCGATTGTTGTTATAGATCTAACACATCAGAATGAGTCTGTTAAAACAGGACCGATCGATATCAGAGTTTCCATCGAGTTGGAGAGTGCAAGTGTGAGAAACACTAAAGTATATTGTCTGCTTATGCATGATCGGTTAGTTGAGTATTCACCATTAACAGGATTAGTTCAGCGCATTGTTTAAATCAATTCGATGGAGAGTCAAGTAGTTGTCGACATTCAAGGATTTTTTGGAAATTGCGACAATTTTATATTAAAAGAAATTGCTCTTGTTTTTAAGAATGGTTATTATCATGATATTCATTACCTTATAAGACCGCCATATGATTTTCTTAGACTAACGAAGAAGGCTCGTAAAACGGCAATATGGTTAACTAGAAATCAGCACAGTCTCTGTTGGAATGATGGAAATGATAGCTTTTTAGAAGTCAGAAACTATCTTCGTGAGCTTCTCAAAGATATGAGAGTAATCACAAAGGGAGATACAGAGAAAAAATTTCTTGAAAAGTTTCTAAAGACGTGTGTAATCAACATTGAAGACTTTGGATGTCCACGATTAGATGCGATGAAATTAAATGTTTGCTCCGATTGTGGGTCCCATCAAAATAAAGGAGTATGTGCCCTAAGAAACGCACGAGTTGTATTAGATTTTATTATAATCTGTAATTTAAATGTGATTTTAGCCCATTGGCTAAATTGAACAAAGCAAACTCGATATATAGAATTTTATAGATTTTATACTTTATTTATATTTAGGAACATAATGGTACAATCAAATTTTAATTTCCATATATTTCAAAATTATAGCTTTCTAAGAATACAAAGAGTTTAAATAAATTAGAGCACATTGATTTGTTATTTTCTTATGTATTTTATAATTCGTGAAAAAGTTTTGAAAGAGTCTTAAACTTTGATCTAGTTCTAAATCAACTATTTTTATAGTTAAATATTTACTTAAAAACTGTTTCTTTGCTCGACCTCGTACAATAACTGTAGCGAAACTATTTAATGGACTTAATATATCACCAAGGCTTAAATAAGAAATGTCGCCATCACACCAATCCAATCCAACGACATTCTGTTTAGTTGTTTTTAATGTTTTTCTTGTAATTTCATCCAGCTCTTTTATATCATAGGGAGGCTTGAAGTGAAAGGATTGATTCGGCTCTATCTTAATCATTTTGCGTATAATGTGTATAATGTACTGAGAAGCATGATCAAGACTCTTCACCTTAAATAGCGCTCACAATTCAATTCCAAAGTTAGTTTGAGACAACTTTTCAATCGGTATGGACACACTTCAGTTAAGAAAATCCAGAAATTCAAGAAAAATTCAAGATCACGAAATCATTTTTGGTTTCGAGTATTTTGTTAATCTACAACTAAAATTAAAGTGTGGCTTTTCAACAACGAGACGACAATTTACATTAATGGGTTGGATGCAGCAGCATAAACGTAATTTCATTGGATTTGGAAAAAAGGAATGGATTCAATTACTGACGTTTAGGGAATATATCCAGCTAAGGCTTGAGCAATTTGAGTTCTTAATCGCTGATGCAATAATTGATAATCACAAGATTGAGACCATAAAGTGTCATTTTAAGATTAGAAAATCCGATAAGCAATGTATATTAATTTTAAATCATTATGGAAATAAAATTGAATTTGATAGTTAATCATGGATATTTTTCACTTCATTCTTATGTTGGAACACATTGCTTAAAAATCAAATTTGTAATATATATAATAATTTTATTATTCCAAAATGTTCAAATATAGGGAAATATGATGTGAAACTTTTAGATTTAGATGTGTCTAATGAACACGAATCAGAAATTGATTTAATAGGCTTATGCTTTGAAATTTCAAGAAAGTTAGGAAAAGAAATAAAAAAGATGTAAACCAGTATAGACAAGTATTACAGAAGACTATTACACAAGTATAGGCACTTTATAAATAAAGTAAAATAATTCTTCAGTTACAATACACAACAGAATAGGTATAATTTCGAATTTTGGATTTAAAACAAATGTGAGGAAAATTGATGATTTCCTCAAGGAGTTTGAGGATTTAATTTTCCCTGAACATTCTAAATTGCTGGAGGAATACCAAATATTTTTCTTGGAGTATGAGAACTATCGTTTAATTAATTTAAAATATGGAAAGCACTTGACAGTGTGCTCATGGTCTTCAGATAACGCTAGAGATGGAGTTGATACATGTGCTTGTCACTACTTTGTATCATATAAAAGAAAACTGGATCGTCTTATATTTCAATACACTAACTTAAGAAAGAGGTTAAGCAAAACGGATAATAATAATAATATACTTTCATAATGTACATGGATCCTAAAATTAAACTATATCAATAAGAATAAACATATTTTCACATTTGTAAACATTTTATTTATAAATAAATAAAATATATTATGAAAATTAGAAAAAAGAAGTTATTTTATTTAAACATTTTAAACTCTACAGACCTAGGTATGAAGCCCACAGGTGCACAAAGCAACGCAGGCTATTATTTCAAATTATTGTGAAATTAACATAAGGAGGGTCACTCAAACAGAGTGCACTGTAAAAAGGGAGAGAACCAAACACACGAAGAAGGTACCAGCACGTGGCAAACGTACGTGCGAAGAACGTACTTAACAACAGTTTACATCAGTAATACTTTAATTATTGTGTGGGAAAACATTCAGGTGTGAGGTGTTGTATGAGTTCTATGCATTGACAAAAAAGTGGCAAAAGAGAAGCGAGCATTACCTTTCCACTGATCATTGCACCCACCCTCAATAATCAAATCATGAACATCCACAACAGTGCGCCAGCTGCTAGCTGATCTTCCACTTGATTCTAACACACAGGTTACAGGTTACACGCCTCGCACACAATATCCCCCTTAAAACCACAATCACGTACGCACACACTAGTGCTGCTGAGTGATCCTCCACCTCATACCAACCCACAATAAAAAAAAAGGGTCAGCCATAAATCTATACCCTTCGATCATAAATGTCTCATACGTGATCCAAAATCACACATTTTCCTAAAAAAGGTCACACACCTGTCACTCCCCCACCCAAAAGCAATAAATTAGCTCCAATAATGAAGCAATTAAAAATCGAAAAAGCAATAACCTGCTTCCTGTCATAGAATCCCCATTTCCCTACTACTTGTAGTGTCGAAGTCATTTCGAGAAATTGACGCATTAAGTTTCTGTTTCCAAATTCAAATGGATGTATCTTCGCCAATAATTGTCAGAAGTTAGAATTTCTTTCAACATTATGAAGCCCTTTTTATATATTTTGACTCTGCTTCAAAAGCTGAAAATATGTAGTCTCGAAGTCATTTCGAGAAATTAACGTTTTAAGTTTCTGTTTCCAAATTCAAACGGATGTATCTTCGCCAATAATTGTCAGAAGTTAGAATTTCTTTCAACATTATGAAGCCCTTTTTATATATTTTGATTCTGCATCAAAAGCTGAAAATATGTAGTCTCGAAGTCATTTCGAGAAATTGACGTTTTAAGTTTCTGTTTCCAAATTCAAACGGATGTATCTTCGCCAATAATTGTCAGAAGTTAGAATTTCTTTTCAACATTATGAAGCCCTTTTTATATATTTTGATTCTGCATCAAAAGCTGAAAATATGTAGTCTCGAAGTCATTTCGAGAAATTGACGTTTTAAGTTTCTGTTTCCAAATTCAAACGGATGTATCTTCGCCAATAATTGTCAGAAGTTAGAATTTCTTTCAACATTATGAAGCCCTTTTTATATATTTTGATTCTGCATCAAAAGCTGAAAATATGTAGTCTCGAAGTCATTTCGAGAAATTGACGTTTTAAGTTTCTGTTTCCAAATTCAAACGGATGTATCTTCGCCAATAATTGTCAGAAGTTAGAATTTCTTTCAACATTATGAAGCCCTTTTTATATATTTTGATTCTGCATCAAAAGCTGAAAATATGTAGTCTCGAAGTCATTTCGAGAAATTGACGTTTTAAGTTTCTGTTTCCAAATTCAAACGGATGTATCTTCGCCAATAATTGTCAGAAGTTAGAATTTCTTTCAACATTATGAAGCCCTTTTTATATATTTTGATTCTGCATCAAAAGCTGAAAATATGTAGTCTCGAAGTCATTTCGAGAAATTGACGTTTTAAGTTTCTGTTTCCAAATTCAAACGGATGTATCTTCGCCAATAATTGTCAGAAGTTAGAATTTCTTTCAACATTATGAAGCCCTTTTTATATATTTTGATTCTGCATCAAAAGCTGAAAATATGTAGTCTCGAAGTCATTTCGAGAAATTGACGTTTTAAGTTTCTGTTTCCAAATTCAAACGGATGTATCTTCGCCAATAATTGTCAGAAGTTAGAATTTCTTTCAACATTATGAAGCCCTTTTTATATATTTTGATTCTGCATCCAAAGCTGAAAATATGTAGTCTCGAAGTCATTTCGAGAAATTGACGTTTTAAGTTTCTGTTTCCAAATTCAAACGGATGTATCTTCGCCAATAATTGTCAGAAGTTAGAATTTCTTTCAACATTATGAAGCCATTTTTATATATTTTGACTCTGCATCAAAAGCTGAAAATATGTAGTCTCGAAGTCAATTCGAGATATTAACGTTTTAAGTTTCTGTTCCCAAATTCAAACGGATGTATCTTCGCCAATAATTGTCAGAAGTTAGAATTTCTTTCAACATTATGAAGCCCTTTTTATATATTTTAATTCTGCATCAAAAGCTGAAAATATGTAGTCTCGAAGTCATTTCGAGAAATTGACGTTTTAAGTTTCTGTTTCCAAATTCAAACGGATGTATCTTCGCCAATAATTGTCAGAAGTCTGAATTTCTTTCAACATTATGAAGCCCTTTTTATATATTTTGACTCTGCATCAAAAGCTGAAAATATGTAGTCTCGAAGTCATTTCGAGAAATTTACGTTTTAAGTTTCTGTTTCCAAATTCAAACGGATGTATCTTCGCCAATAATTGTCAGAAGTCAGAATTTCTTTCAACATTATGAAGCCCTTTTAATATATTTTGATTCTGCATCAAAAGCTGAAAATATGTAGTCTCGAAGTCAATTCGAGAAATTAACGTTTTAAGTTTCTGTTCCCAAATTCAAACGGATGTATCTTCGCCAATAATTGTCAGAAGTTAGACTTTCTTTCAACATTATGAAGCCCTTTTTATATATTTTGACTCTGCATCAAAAGCTGAAAATATGTAGTCTCGAAGTCATTTCGAGAAATTTACGTTTTAAGTTTCTGTTTCCAAATTCAAACGGATGTATCTTCGCCAATAATTGTCAGAAGTTAGAATTTCTTTCAACATTATGAAGCCCTTTTTATATATTTTGATTCTGCATCAAAAGCTGAAAATATGTAGTCTTGAAGTCAATTCGAGAAATTGACGTTTTAAGTTTCTGTTTCCAAATTCAAACGGATGTATCTTCGCCAATAATTGTCAGAAGTTAGAATTTCTTTCAACATTATGAAGCCCTTTTTATATATTTTGACTCTGCATCAAAAGCTGAAAATATGTAGTCTCGAAGTCATTTCGAGAAATTGACGTTTTAAGTTTCTGTTTCCAAATTCAAACGGATGTATCTTCGCCTATAATTGTCAGAAGTCAGAATTTCTTTCAACATTATGAAGCCCTTTTTATATATTTTGACTCTGCATCAAAAGCTGAAAATATGTAGTCTCGAAGTCATTTCGAGAAATTGACGTTTTAAGTTTCTGTTTCCAAATTCAAACGGATGTATCTTCGCCAATACTTGTCAGAAGTTAGAATTTCTTTCAACATTATGAAGCCCTTTTTATATATTTTGACTCTCCATCAAAAGCTGAAAATATGTAGTCTCGAAGTCATTTCGAGAAATTGACGTTTTAAGTTTCTGTTTCCAAATTCAAACGGATGTATCTTCGCCAATAATTGTCAGAAGTTAGAATTTCTTTCAACATTATGAAGCCCTTTTTATGTATTTTGATTCTGCATCAAAAGCTGAAAATATGTAGTCTCGAAGTCATTTCGAGAAATTGACGTTTTAAGTTTCTGTTTCCAAATTCAAACGGATGTATCTTCGCCAATAATTGTCAGAAGTCAGAATTTCTTTCAACATTATGAAGCCCTTTTAATATATTTTGATTCTGCATCAAAAGCTGAAAATATGTAGTCTCAAAGTCAATTCGAGAAATTAACGTTTTAAGTTTCTGTTCCCAAATTCAAACGGATGTATCTTCGCCACTAATTGTCAGAAGTTAGAATTTCTTTCAACATTATGAAGCCCTTTTTATATATTTTGACTCTGCATCAAAAGCTGAAAATATGTAGTCTCGAAGTCATTTCGAGAAATTGACGTTTTAAGTTTCTGTTTCCAAATTCAAACGGATGTATCTTCGCCAATAATTGTCAGAAGTCAGAATTTCTTTCAACATTATGAAGCCCTTTTAATATATTTTGATTCTGCATCAAAAGCTGAAAATATGTAGTCTCAAAGTCAATTCGAGAAATTAACGTTTTAAGTTTCTGTTCCCAAATTCAAACGGATGTATCTTCGCCAATAATTGTCAGAAGTTAGAATTTCTTTCAACATTACGAAGCCCTTTTTATGTATTTTGATTCTGCATCAAAAGCTGAAAATATGTAGTCTCGAAGTCATTTCGAGAAATTGACGTTTTAAGTTTCTGTTTCCAAATTCAAACGGATGTATCTTCGCCACTAATTGTCAGAAGTTAGAATTTCTTTCAACATTATGAAGCCCTTTTTATATATTTTGATTCTGCATCAAAAGCTGAAAATATGTAGTCTCGAAGTCATTTCGAGAAATTGACGTTTTAAGTTTCTGTTTCCAAATTCAAACGGATGTATCTTCGCCAATAATTGTCAGAAGTTAGAATTTCTTTCAACATTATGAAGCCCTTTTTATATATTTTGATTCTGCATCAAAAGCTGAAAATATGTAGTCTCGAAGTCATTTCGAGAAATTAACGTTTTAAGTTTCTGTTCCCAAATTCAAACGGATGTATCTTCGCCAATAATTGTCAGAAGTTAGACTTTCTTTCAACATTATGAAGCCCTTTTTATATATTTTGATTCTGCATCAAAAGCTGAAAATATGTAGTCTCGAAGTCATTTCGAGAAATTGACGTTTTAAGTTTCTGTTTCCAAATTCAAACGGATGTATCTTCGCCAATACTGTCAGAAGTTAGAATTTCTTTCAACATTATGAAGCCCTTTTTATATATTTTGACTCTCCATCAAAAGCTGAAAATATGTAGTCTCGAAGTCATTTCGAGAAATTAACGTTTTAAGTTTCTGTTCCCAAATTCAAACGGATGTATCTTCGCCAATAATTGTCAGAAGTTAGAATTTCTTTCAACATTATGAAGCCCTTTTTATATATTTTGACTCTGCATCAAAAGCTGAAAATATGTAGTCTCGAAGTCATTTCGAGAAATTGACGTTTTAAGTTTCTGTTTCCAAATTCAAACGGATGTATCTTCGCCAATAATTGTCAGAAGTTAGAATTTCTTTCAACATTATGAAGCCCTTTTTATATATTTTGACTCTGCATCAAAAGCTGAAAATATGTAGTCTCGAAGTCATTTCGAGAAATTGACGTTTTAAGTTTCTGTTTCCAAATTCAAACGGATGTATCTTCGCCAATAATTGTCAGAAGTCAGAATTTCTTTCAACATATGAAGCCTTTATATATTTTGAATATGCATCAAAAGCTGAAAATATGTAGTCTCAAAGTCATTCGAGAAATTAACGTTTTAAGTTTCTGTCCCAAATTCAAACGGATGTATCTTCGCCAATAATTGTCAGGAGTTAGAATTTCTTTCAACATTTATGAAGCCCTTTTTATATATTTTGATTCTGCATCAAAAGCTGAAAATATGTAGTCTCGAAGTCATTTCGAGAAATTGACGTTTTAAGTTTCTGTTTCCAAATTCAAACGGATGTATCTTCGCCAATACTTGTCAGAAGTTAGAATTTCTTTCAACATTATGAAGCCCTTTTTATATATTTTGACTCTCCATCAAAAGCTGAAAATATGTAGTCTCGAAGTCATTTCGAGAAATTGACGTTTTAAGTTTCTGTTTCCAAATTCAAACGGATGTATCTTCGCCAATAATTGTCAGAAGTCAGAATTTCTTTCAACATTATGAAGCCCTTTTAATATATTTTGATTCTGCATCAAAAGCTGAAAATATGTAGTCTCGAAGTCAATTCGAGATATTAACGTTTTAAGTTTCTGTTTCCAAATTCAAACGGATGTATCTTTGCCAATAATTGTCAGGAGTCAGAATTTCTTTCAACATTATGAAGCCCTTTTTATATATTTTGACTCTGCATCAAAAGCTGAAAATATGTAGTCTCGAAGTCATTTCGAGAAATTGACGTTTTAAGTTTCTGTTTCCAAATTCAAACGGATGTATCTTCGCCAATAATTGTCAGAAGTTAGAATTTCTTTCAACATTATGAAGCCCTTTTTATATATTTTGATTCTGCATCAAAAGCTGAAAATATGTAGTCTCAAAGTCAATTCGAGAAATTAACGTTTTAAGTTTCTGGTTCCAAATTCAAACGGATGTATCTTCGCCAATAATTGTCAAAAGTTAGACTTTCTTTCAACATTATGAAGCCCTTTTTATATATTTTGACTCTGCATCAAAAGCTGAAAATATGTAGTCTCGAAGTCATTTCGAGAAATTTACGTTTTAAGTTTCTGTTTCCAAATTCAAACGGATGTATCTTCGCCAATAATTGTCAGAAGTTAGAATTTCTTTCAACATTATGAAGCCCTTTTTATATATTTTTATTCTGCATCAAAAGCTGAAAATATGTAGTCTCGAAGTCATTTCGAGAAATTGACGTTTTAAGTTTCTGTTTCCAAATTCAAACGGATGTGTCTTCGCCAATAATTGTCAGAAGTTAGAATTTCTTTCAACATTCTGAAGCCCTTTTTATATATTTTGACTCTGCATCAAAAGCTGAAAATATGTAGTCTCGAAGTCATTTCGAGAAATTGACGTTTTAAGTTTCTGTTTCCAAATTCAAACGGATGTATCTTCGCCAATAATTGTCAGAAGTTAGACTTTCTTTCAACATTATGAAGCCCTTTTTATATATTTTGACTCTGCATCAAAAGCTGAAAATATGTAGTCTCGAAGTCATTTCGAGAAATTAACGTTTTAAGTTTCTTTTTCCAAATTCAAACGGATGTATCTTCGCCAATAATTGTCAGAAGTCAGAATTTCTTTCAACATTACGAAGCCCTTTTTATGTATTTTGATTCTGCATCAAAAGCTGAAAATATGTAGTCTCGAAGTCATTTCGAGAAATTGACGTTTTAAGTTTCTGTTTCCAAATTCAAACGGATGTATCTTCGCCACTAATTGTCAGAAGTTAGAATTTCTTTCAACATTATGAAGCTCTCTTTATATATTTTGACTCGGCATCAAAAGTTGAAAATATGTAGTCTCGAAGTCATTTCGAGAAATTGACGTTTTAAGTTTCTGTTTCCAAATGAAACGGTTGTATCTTCGCCAATAAGTGTCAAAAGTGAGACTTTCTTTCAACATTATGAAGCCCTTTTGATATATTTTGACTCTGCATCATAAGCTGACAATATGTAGTCTCGAAGTCATTTCGAGAAATTGACGTTACAAGTTATCTGTTTCCAAATTCAAACGGATGTATCTTCGCCAATACTTGTCAGAAGTTAGAATTTCTTTCAACATTATGAAGCCCTTTTTATATATTTTGACTCTCCATCAAAAGCTGAAAATATGTAGTCTCGAAGTCATTTCGAGAAATTAACGTTTTAAGTTTCTGTTTCCAAATTCAAACGGATGTATCTTCGCCAATAATTGTCAGAAGTTAGAATTTCTTTCAACATTATGAAGCCCTTTTTATATATTTTGACTCTGCATCAAAAGCTGAAAATATGTAGTCTCGAAGTCATTTCGAGAAATTGACGTTTTAAGTTTCTGTTTCCAAATTCAAACGGATGTATCTTCGCCTATAATTGTCAGAAGTTAGAATTTCTTTCAACATTATGAAGCCCTTTTTATATATTTTGACTCTGCATCAAAAGCTGAAAATATGTAGTCTCGAAGTCATTTCGAGAAATTTACGTTTTAAGTTTCTGTTTCCAAATTC
This sequence comes from Drosophila grimshawi, assembly GCF_018153295.1. Taxonomy (NCBI): domain Eukaryota; kingdom Metazoa; phylum Arthropoda; class Insecta; order Diptera; family Drosophilidae; genus Drosophila; species Drosophila grimshawi. The sequence goes on from NW_025063457.1 coordinate 32,937, forward strand.
AAACGGATGTATCTTCGCCAATAATTGTCAGAAGTCAGAATTTCTTTCAACATTATGAAGCCCTTTTTATATATTTTGATTCTGCATCAAAAGCTGAAAATATGTAGTCTCGAAGTCATTTCGAGAAATTGACGTTTTAAGTTTCTGTTTCCAAATTCAAACTGATGTATCTTCGCCAATAATTGTCAGAAGTTAGAATTTCTTTCAACATTATGAAGCCCTTTTTATATATTTTGATTCTGCATCAAAAGCTGAAAATATGTAGTCTCGAAGTCATTTCGAGAAATTGACGTTTTAAGTTTCTGTTTCCAAATTCAAACGGATGTATCTTCGCCTATAATTGTCAGAAGTTAGAATTTCTTTCAACATTATGAAGCCCTTTTTATATATTTTGACTCTGCATCAAAAGCTGAAAATATGTAGTCTCGAAGTCATTTCGAGAAATTGACGTTTTAAGTTTCTGTTCCCAAATTCAAACGGATGTATCTTCGCCAATAATTGTCAGAAGTTAGAATTTCTTTCAACATTATGAAGCCCTTTTAATATATTTTGATTCTGCATCAAAAGCTGAAAATATGTAGTCTCAAAGTCAATTCGAGAAATTAACGTTTTAAGTTTCTGTTCCCAAATTCAAACGGATGTATCTTCGCCAATAATTGTCAGAAGTTAGAATTTCTTTCAACATTACGAAGCCCTTTTTATGTATTTTGATTCTGCATCAAAAGCTGAAAATATGTAGTCTCGAAGTCATTTCGAGAAATTGACGTTTTAAGTTTCTGTTTCCAAATTCAAACGGATGTATCTTCGCCTATAATTGTCAGAAGTTAGAATTTCTTTCAACATTATGAAGCTCTCTTTATATATTTTGACTCTGCATCAAAAGCTGAAAATATGTAGTCTCGAAGTCATTTCGAGAAATTGACGTTTTAAGTTTCTGTTTCCAAATTCAAACGGATGTATCTTCGCCAATAATTGTCAGAAGTTAGAATTTCTTTCAACATTATGAAGCCCTTTTTATATATTTTGACTCTGCATCAAAAGCTGAAAATATGTAGTCTCGAAGTCATTTCGAGAAATTGACGTCTTAAGTTTCTGTTTCCAAATTCAAACGGATGTATCTTCGCCAATACTTGTCAGAAGTTAGAATTTCTTTCAACATTATGAAGCCCTTTTTATATATTTTGACTCTCCATCAAAAGCTGAAAATATGTAGTCTCGAAGTCATTTCGAGAAATTAACGTTTTAAGTTTCTGTTTCCAAATTCAAACGGATGTATCTTCGCCAATAATTGTCAGAAGTTAGAATTTCTTTCAACATTATGAAGCCCTTTTTATATATTTTGATTCTGCATCAAAAGCTGAAAATATGTAGTCTCGAAGTCATTTCGAGAAATTGACGTTTTAAGTTTCTGTTTCCAAATTCAAACGGATGTATCTTCGCCAATAATTGTCAGAAGTTAGAATTTCTTTCAACATTATGAAGCCCTTTTTATATATTTTGATTCTGCATCAAAAGCTGAAAATATGTAGTCTCGAAGTCAATTCGAGAAATTAACGTTTTAAGTTTCTGTTCCCAAATTCAAACGGATGTATCTTCGCCAATAATTGTCAGAAGTTAGAATTTCTTTCAACATTACGAAGCCCTTTTTATATATTTTGACTCTGCATCAAAAGCTGAAAATATGTAGTCTCGAAGTCATTTCGAGAAATTGTCGTTTTAAGTTTCTGTTTCCAAATTCAAACGGATGTATCTTCGCCAATAATTGTCAGAAGTTAGAATTTCTTTCAACATTATGAAGCCCTTTTTATATATTTTGACTCTGCATCAAAAGCTGAAAATATGTAGTCTCGAAGTCATTTCGAGAAATTGACGTTTTAAGTTTCTGTTTCCAAATTCAAACGGATGTATCTTCGCCAATAATTGTCAGAAGTTAGAATTTCTTTCAACATTATGAAGCCCTTTTTATATATTTTGATTCTGCATCAAAAGCTGAAAATATGTAGTCTCGAAGTCATTTCGAGAAATTGACGTTTTAAGTTTCTGTTTCCAAATTCAAACGGATGTATCTTCGCCAATAATTGTCAGAAGTTAGAATTTCTTTCAACATTATGAAGCCCTTTTTATATATTTTGACTCTGCATCAAAAGCTGAAAATATGTAGTCTCGAAGTCATTTCGAGAAATTGACGTTTTAAGTTTCTGTTTCCAAATTCAAACGGATGTATCTTCGCCAATAATTGTCAGAAGTTAGAATTTCTTTCAACATTATGAAGCCCTTTTTATATATTTTGACTCTGCATCAAAAGCTGAAAATATGTAGTCTCGAAGTCATTTCGAGAAATTGACGTTTTAAGTTTCTGTTTCCAAATTCAAACGGATGTATCTTCGCCAATAATTGTCAGAAGTTAGAATTTCTTTCAACATTATGAAGCCCTTTTTATATATTTTGACTCTGCATCAAAAGCTGAAAATATGTAGTCTCGAAGTCAATTCGAGAAATTAACGTTTTAAGTTTCTGTTTCCAAATTCAAACGGATGTATCTTCGCCAATAATTGTCAGAAGTTAGAATTTCTTTCAACATTATGAAGCCCTTTTTATATATTTTGATTCTGCATCAAAAGCTGAAAATATGTAGTCTCGAAGTCATTTCGAGAAATTGACGTTTTAAGTTTCTGTTTCCAAATTCAAACGGATGTATCTTCGCCAATAATTGTCAGAAGTTAGAATTTCTTTCAACATTATGAAGCCCTTTTTATATATTTTGACTCTGCATCAAAAGCTGAAAATATGTAGTCTCGAAGTCATTTCGAGAAATTGACGTTTTAAGTTTCTGTTTCCAAATTCAAACGGATGTATCTTCGCCAATAATTGTCAGAAGTCAGAATTTCTTTCAACATTATGAAGCCCTTTTTATATATTTTGACTCTGCATCAAAAGCTGAAAATATGTAGTCTCGAAGTCATTTCGAGAAATTGACGTTTTAAGTTTCTGTTTCCAAATTCAAACGGATGTATCTTCGCCAATAATTGTCAGAAGTTAGAATTTCTTTCAACATTATGAAGCCCTTTTTATATATTTTGATTCTGCATCAAAAGCTGAAAATATGTAGTCTCGAAGTCATTTCGAGAAATTGACGTTTTAAGTTTCTGTTTCCAAATTCAAACGGATGTATCTTCGCCAATAATTGTCAGAAGTTAGAATTTCTTTCAACATTATGAAGCCCTTTTTATATATTTTGATTCTGCATCAAAAGCTGAAAATATGTAGTCTCGAAGTCATTTCGAGAAATTGACGTTTTAAGTTTCTGTTTCCAAATTCAAACGGATGTATCTTCGCCAATAATTGTCAGAAGTTAGAATTTCTTTCAACATTATGAAGCCCTTTTTATATATTTTGACTCTGCATCAAAAGCTGAAAATATGTAGTCTCGAAGTCATTTCGAGAAATTGACGTTTTAAGTTTCTGTTTCCAAATTCAAACGGATGTATCTTCGCCAATAATTGTCAGAAGTTAGAATTTCTTTCAACATTATGAAGCCCTTTTTATATATTTTGATTCTGCATCAAAAGCTGAAAATATGTAGTCTCGAAGTCATTTCGAGAAATTAACGTTTTAAGTTTCTGTTTCCAAATTCAAACGGATGTATCTTCGCCAATAATTGTCAGAAGTTAGAATTTCTTTCAACATTATGAAGCCCTTTTTATATATTTTGACTCTGCATCAAAAGCTGAAAATATGTAGTCTCGAAGTCATTTCGAGAAATTGACGTTTTAAGTTTCTGTTTCCAAATTCAAACGGATGTATCTTCGCCAATAATTGTCAGAAGTTAGAATTTCTTTCAACATTATGAAGCCCTTTTTATATATTTTGACTCTGCATCAAAAGCTGAAAATATGTAGTCTCGAAGTCATTTCGAGAAATTGACGTTTTAAGTTTCTGTTTCCAAATTCAAACGGATGTATCTTCGCCAATAATTGTCAGAAGTTAGAATTTCTTTCAACATTATGAAGCCCTTTTTATATATTTTGACTCTGCATCAAAAGCTGAAAATATGTAGTCTCGAAGTCATTTCGAGAAATTGACGTTTTAAGTTTCTGTTTCCAAATTCAAACGGATGTATCTTCGCCAATAATTGTCAGAAGTTAGAATTTCTTTCAACATTATGAAGCCCTTTTTATATATTTTGACTCTGCATCAAAAGCTGAAAATATGTAGTCTCGAAGTCATTTCGAGAAATTGACGTTTTAAGTTTCTGTTTCCAAATTCAAACGGATGTATCTTCGCCAATAATTGTCAGAAGTTAGAATTTCTTTCAACATTATGAAGCCCTTTTTATATATTTTGATTCTGCATCAAAAGCTGAAAATATGTAGTCTCGAAGTCATTTCGAGAAATTGACGTTTTAAGTTTCTGTTTCCAAATTCAAACGGATGTATCTTCGCCAATAATTGTCAGAAGTTAGAATTTCTTTCAACATTATGAAGCCCTTTTTATATATTTTGACTCTGCATCAAAAGCTGAAAATATGTAGTCTCGAAGTCATTTCGAGAAATTGACGTTTTAAGTTTCTGTTTCCAAATTCAAACGGATGTATCTTCGCCAATAATTGTCAGAAGTTAGAATTTCTTTCAACATTATGAAGCCCTTTTTATATATTTTGACTCTGCATCAAAAGCTGAAAATATGTAGTCTCGAAGTCATTTCGAGAAATTGACGTTTTAAGTTTCTGTTTCCAAATTCAAACGGATGTATCTTCGCCAATAATTGTCAGAAGTTAGAATTTCTTTCAACATTATGAAGCCCTTTTTATATATTTTGACTCTGCATCAAAAGCTGAAAATATGTAGTCTCGAAGTCATTTCGAGAAATTGACGTTTTAAGTTTCTGTTTCCAAATTCAAACGGATGTATCTTCGCCAATAATTGTCAGAAGTTAGAATTTCTTTCAACATTATGAAGCCCTTTTTATATATTTTGACTCTGCATCAAAAGCTGAAAATATGTAGTCTCGAAGTCATTTCGAGAAATTGACGTTTTAAGTTTCTGTTTCCAAATTCAAACGGATGTATCTTCGCCAATAATTGTCAGAAGTTAGAATTTCTTTCAACATTATGAAGCCCTTTTTATATATTTTGACTCTGCATCAAAAGCTGAAAATATGTAGTCTCGAAGTCATTTCGAGAAATTGACGTTTTAAGTTTCTGTTTCCAAATTCAAACGGATGTATCTTCGCCAATAATTGTCAGAAGTTAGAATTTCTTTCAACATTATGAAGCCCTTTTTATATATTTTGACTCTGCATCAAAAGCTGAAAATATGTAGTCTCGAAGTCATTTCGAGAAATTGACGTTTTAAGTTTCTGTTTCCAAATTCAAACGGATGTATCTTCGCCAATAATTGTCAGAAGTTAGAATTTCTTTCAACATTATGAAGCCCTTTTTATATATTTTGACTCTGCATCAAAAGCTGAAAATATGTAGTCTCGAAGTCATTTCGAGAAATTGACGTTTTAAGTTTCTGTTTCCAAATTCAAACGGATGTATCTTCGCCAATAATTGTCAGAAGTTAGAATTTCTTTCAACATTATGAAGCCCTTTTTATATATTTTGACTCTGCATCAAAAGCTGAAAATATGTAGTCTCGAAGTCATTTCGAGAAATTGACGTTTTAAGTTTCTGTTTCCAAATTCAAACGGATGTATCTTCGCCAATAATTGTCAGAAGTTAGAATTTCTTTCAACATTATGAAGCCCTTTTTATATATTTTGACTCTGCATCAAAAGCTGAAAATATGTAGTCTCGAAGTCATTTCGAGAAATTGACGTTTTAAGTTTCTGTTTCCAAATTCAAACGGATGTATCTTCGCCAATAATTGTCAGAAGTTAGAATTTCTTTCAACATTATGAAGCCCTTTTTATATATTTTGACTCTGCATCAAAAGCTGAAAATATGTAGTCTCGAAGTCATTTCGAGAAATTGACGTTTTAAGTTTCTGTTTCCAAATTCAAACGGATGTATCTTCGCCAATAATTGTCAGAAGTTAGAATTTCTTTCAACATTATGAAGCCCTTTTTATATATTTTGACTCTGCATCAAAAGCTGAAAATATGTAGTCTCGAAGTCATTTCGAGAAATTGACGTTTTAAGTTTCTGTTTCCAAATTCAAACGGATGTATCTTCGCCAATAATTGTCAGAAGTTAGAATTTCTTTCAACATTATGAAGCCCTTTTTATATATTTTGACTCTGCATCAAAAGCTGAAAATATGTAGTCTCGAAGTCATTTCGAGAAATTGACGTTTTAAGTTTCTGTTTCCAAATTCAAACGGATGTATCTTCGCCAATAATTGTCAGAAGTTAGAATTTCTTTCAACATTATGAAGCCCTTTTTATATATTTTGACTCTGCATCAAAAGCTGAAAATATGTAGTCTCGAAGTCATTTCGAGAAATTGACGTTTTAAGTTTCTGTTTCCAAATTCAAACGGATGTATCTTCGCCAATAATTGTCAGAAGTTAGAATTTCTTTCAACATTATGAAGCCCTTTTTATATATTTTGACTCTGCATCAAAAGCTGAAAATATGTAGTCTCGAAGTCATTTCGAGAAATTGACGTTTTAAGTTTCTGTTTCCAAATTCAAACGGATGTATCTTCGCCAATAATTGTCAGAAGTTAGAATTTCTTTCAACATTATGAAGCCCTTTTTATATATTTTGACTCTGCATCAAAAGCTGAAAATATGTAGTCTCGAAGTCATTTCGAGAAATTGACGTTTTAAGTTTCTGTTTCCAAATTCAAACGGATGTATCTTCGCCAATAATTGTCAGAAGTTAGAATTTCTTTCAACATTATGAAGCCCTTTTTATATATTTTGACTCTGCATCAAAAGCTGAAAATATGTAGTCTCGAAGTCATTTCGAGAAATTGACGTTTTAAGTTTCTGTTTCCAAATTCAAACGGATGTATCTTCGCCAATAATTGTCAGAAGTTAGAATTTCTTTCAACATTATGAAGCCCCTTTTATATATTTTGACTCTGCATCAAAAGCTGAAAATATGTAGTCTCGAAGTCATTTCGAGAAATTGACGTTTTAAGTTTCTGTTTCCAAATTCAAACGGATGTATCTTCGCCAATAATTGTCAGAAGTTAGAATTTCTTTCAACATTATGAAGCCCTTTTTATATATTTTGACTCTGCATCAAAAGCTGAAAATATGTAGTCTCGAAGTCATTTCGAGAAATTGACGTTTTAAGTTTCTGTTTCCAAATTCAAACGGATGTATCTTCGCCAATAATTGTCAGAAGTTAGAATTTCTTTCAACATTATGAAGCCCTTTTTATATATTTTGACTCTGCATCAAAAGCTGAAAATATGTAGTCTCGAAGTCATTTCGAGAAATTGACGTTTTAAGTTTCTGTTTCCAAATTCAAACGGATGTATCTTCGCCAATAATTGTCAGAAGTTAGAATTTCTTTCAACATTATGAAGCCCTTTTTATATATTTTGATTCTGCATCAAAAGCTGAAAATATGTAGTCTCGAAGTCATTTCGAGAAATTGACGTTTTAAGTTTCTGTTTCCAAATTCAAACGGATGTATCTTCGCCAATAATTGTCAGAAGTTAGAATTTCTTTCAACATTATGAAGCCCTTTTTATATATTTTGACTCTGCATCAAAAGCTGAAAATATGTAGTCTCGAAGTCATTTCGAGAAATTGACGTTTTAAGTTTCTGTTTCCAAATTCAAACGGATGTATCTTCGCCAATAATTGTCAGAAGTTAGAATTTCTTTCAACATTATGAAGCCCTTTTTATATATTTTGACTCTGCATCAAAAGCTGAAAATATGTAGTCTCGAAGTCATTTCGAGAAATTGACGTTTTAAGTTTCTGTTTCCAAATTCAAACGGATGTATCTTCGCCAATAATTGTCAGAAGTTAGAATTTCTTTCAACATTATGAAGCCCTTTTTATATATTTTGACTCTGCATCAAAAGCTGAAAATATGTAGTCTCGAAGTCATTTCGAGAAATTGACGTTTTAAGTTTCTGTTTCCAAATTCAAACGGATGTATCTTCGCCAATAATTGTCAGAAGTTAGAATTTCTTTCAACATTATGAAGCCCTTTTTATATATTTTGATTCTGCATCAAAAGCTGAAAATATGTAGTCTCGAAGTCATTTCGAGAAATTGACGTTTTAAGTTTCTGTTTCCAAATTCAAACGGATGTATCTTCGCCAATAATTGTCAGAAGTTAGAATTTCTTTCAACATTATGAAGCCCTTTTTATATATTTTGACTCTGCATCAAAAGCTGAAAATATGTAGTCTCGAAGTCATTTCGAGAAATTGACGTTTTAAGTTTCTGTTTCCAAATTCAAACGGATGTATCTTCGCCAATAATTGTCAGAAGTTAGAATTTCTTTCAACATTATGAAGCCCTTTTTATATATTTTGACTCTGCATCAAAAGCTGAAAATATGTAGTCTCGAAGTCATTTCGAGAAATTGACGTTTTAAGTTTCTGTTTCCAAATTCAAACGGATGTATCTTCGCCAATAATTGTCAGAAGTTAGAATTTCTTCAACATTATGAAGCCCTTTTTATATATTTTGACTCTGCATCAAAAGCTGAAAATATGTAGTCTCGAAGTCATTTCGAGAAATTGACGTTTTAAGTTTCTGTTTCCAAATTCAAACGGATGTATTCGCCAATAATTGTCAGAAGTTAGAATTTCTTTCAACATTATGAAGCCCTTTTTATATATTTTGACTCTGCATCAAAAGCTGAAAATATGTAGTCTCGAAGTCATTTCGAGAAATTGACGTTTTAAGTTTCTGTTTCCAAATTCAAACGGATGTATCTTCGCCAATAATTGTCAGAAGTTAGAATTTCTTTCAACATTATGAAGCCCTTTTTATATATTTTGACTCTGCATCAAAAGCTGAAAATATGTAGTCTCGAAGTCATTTCGAGAAATTGACGTTTTAAGTTTCTGTTTCCAAATTCAAACGGATGTATCTTCGCCAATAATTGTCAGAAGTTAGAATTTCTTTCAACATTATGAAGCCCTTTTTATATATTTTGACTCTGCATCAAAAGCTGAAAATATGTAGTCTCGAAGTCATTTCGAGAAATTGACGTTTTAAGTTTCTGTTTCCAAATTCAAACGGATGTATCTTCGCCAATAATTGTCAGAAGTTAGAATTTCTTTCAACATTATGAAGCCCTTTTTATATATTTTGACTCTGCATCAAAAGCTGAAAATATGTAGTCTCGAAGTCATTTCGAGAAATTGACGTTTTAAGTTTCTGTTTCCAAATTCAAACGGATGTATCTTCGCCAATAATTGTCAGAAGTTAGAATTTCTTTCAACATTATGAAGCCCTTTTTTATATATTTTGACTCTGCATCAAAAGCTGAAAATATGTAGTCTCGAAGTCATTTCGAGAAATTGACGTTTTAAGTTTCTGTTTCCAAATTCAAACGGATGTATCTTCGCCAATAATTGTCAGAAGTTAGAATTTCTTTCAACATTATGAAGCCCTTTTTATATATTTTGACTCTGCATCAAAAGCTGAAAATATGTAGTCTCGAAGTCATTTCGAGAAATTGACGTTTTAAGTTTCTGTTTCCAAATTCAAACGGATGTATCTTCGCCAATAATTGTCAGAAGTTAGAATTTCTTTCAACATTATGAAGCCCTTTTTATATATTTTGACTCTGCATCAAAAGCTGAAAATATGTAGTCTCGAAGTCATTTCGAGAAATTGACGTTTTAAGTTTCTGTTTCCAAATTCAAACGGATGTATCTTCGCCAATAATTGTCAGAAGTTAGAATTTCTTTCAACATTATGAAGCCCTTTTTATATATTTTGACTCTGCATCAAAAGCTGAAAATATGTAGTCTCGAAGTCATTTCGAGAAATTGACGTTTTAAGTTTCTGTTTCCAAATTCAAACGGATGTATCTTCGCCAATAATTGTCAGAAGTTAGAATTTCTTTCAACATTATGAAGCCCTTTTTATATATTTTGATTCTGCATCAAAAGCTGAAAATATGTAGTCTCGAAGTCATTTCGAGAAATTGACGTTTTAAGTTTCTGTTTCCAAATTCAAACGGATGTATCTTCGCCAATAATTGTCAGAAGTTAGAATTTCTTTCAACATTATGAAGCCCTTTTTATATATTTTGACTCTGCATCAAAAGCTGAAAATATGTAGTCTCGAAGTCATTTCGAGAAATTGACGTTTTAAGTTTCTGTTTCCAAATTCAAACGGATGTATCTTCGCCAATAATTGTCAGAAGTTAGAATTTCTTTCAACATTATGAAGCCCTTTTTATATATTTTGACTCTGCATCAAAAGCTGAAAATATGTAGTCTCGAAGTCATTTCGAGAAATTGACGTTTTAAGTTTCTGTTTCCAAATTCAAACGGATGTATCTTCGCCAATAATTGTCAGAAGTTAGAATTTCTTTCAACATTATGAAGCCCTTTTTATATATTTTGACTCTGCATCAAAAGCTGAAAATATGTAGTCTCGAAGTCATTTCGAGAAATTGACGTTTTAAGTTTCTGTTTCCAAATTCAAACGGATGTATCTTCGCCAATAATTGTCAGAAGTTAGAATTTCTTTCAACATTATGAAGCCCTTTTTATATATTTTGACTCTGCATCAAAAGCTGAAAATATGTAGTCTCGAAGTCATTTCGAGAAATTGACGTTTTAAGTTTCTGTTTCCAAATTCAAACGGATGTATCTTCGCCAATAATTGTCAGAAGTTAGAATTTCTTTCAACATTATGAAGCCCTTTTTATATATTTTGACTCTGCATCAAAAGCTGAAAATATGTAGTCTCGAAGTCATTTCGAGAAATTGACGTTTTAAGTTTCTGTTTCCAAATTCAAACGGATGTATCTTCGCCAATAATTGTCAGAAGTTAGAATTTCTTTCAACATTATGAAGCCCTTTTTATATATTTTGACTCTGCATCAAAAGCTGAAAATATGTAGTCTCGAAGTCATTTCGAGAAATTGACGTTTTAAGTTTCGGTTTCCAAATTCAAACGGATGTATCTTCGCCAATAATTGTCAGAAGTTAGAATTTCTTTCAACATTATGAAGCCCTTTTTATATATTTTGACTCTGCATCAAAAGCTGAAAATATGTAGTCTCGAAGTCATTTCGAGAAATTGACGTTTTAAGTTTCTGTTTCCAAATTCAAACGGATGTATCTTCGCCAATAATTGTCAGAAGTTAGAATTTCTTTCAACATTATGAAGCCCTTTTTATATATTTTGACTCTGCATCAAAAGCTGAAAATATGTAGTCTCGAAGTCATTTCGAGAAATTGACGTTTTAAGTTTCTGTTTCCAAATTCAAACGGATGTATCTTCGCCAATAATTGTCAGAAGTTAGAATTTCTTTCAACATTATGAAGCCCTTTTTATATATTTTGACTCTGCATCAAAAGCTGAAAATATGTAGTCTCGAAGTCATTTCGAGAAATTGACGTTTTAAGTTTCTGTTTCCAAATTCAAACGGATGTATCTTCGCCAATAATTGTCAGAAGTTAGAATTTCTTTCAACATTATGAAGCCCTTTTTATATATTTTGACTCTGCATCAAAAGCTGAAAATATGTAGTCTCGAAGTCATTTCGAGAAATTGACGTTTTAAGTTTCTGTTTCCAAATTCAAACGGATGTATCTTCGCCAATAATTGTCAGAAGTTAGAATTTCTTTCAACATTATGAAGCCCTTTTTATATATTTTGATTCTGCATCAAAAGCTGAAAATATGTAGTCTTGAAGTCATTTCGAGAAATTGACGTTTTAAGTTTCTGTTTCCAAATTCAAATGGATGTATCTTCGCCAATAATTGGCAGAAGTTAGAATTTCTTTCAACATTATGAAGCCCTTTTTATATATTTTGATTCTGCATCAAAAGCTGAAAAATATGTAGTCTCGAAGTCATTTCGAGAAATTGACGTTTTTAAGTTTCGGTTTCCCAAATTCAAACGGATGTATCTTCGTCAATAATTGTCAGAAGTTTAGAATTTCTTTCAACATTATGAAGCCCTTTTTATATATTTTGATTCTGCATCAAAAGCTGAAAATATGTAGTCTCGAAGTCATTTCGAGAAATTGACGTTTTAAGTTTCTGTTTCCAAATTCAAACGGATGTATCTTCGCCAATAATTGTCAGAAGTTAGAATTTCTTTCAACATTATGAAGCCCTTTTTATATATTTTGACTCTGCATCAAAAGCTGAAAATATGTAGTCTCGAAGTCATTTCGAGAAATTGACGTTTTAAGTTTCTGTTTCCAAATTCAAACGGATGTATCTTCGCCAATAATTGTCAGAAGTTAGAATTTCTTTCAACATTATGAAGCCCTTTTTATATATTTTGACTCTGCATCAAAAGCTGAAAATATGTAGTCTCGAAGTCATTTCGAGAAATTGACGTTTTAAGTTTCTGTTTCCAAATTCAAACGGATGTATCTTCGCCAATAATTGTCAGAAGTTAGAATTTCTTTCAACATTATGAAGCCCTTTTATATATTTTGACTCTGCATCAAAAGCTGAAAATATGTAGTCTCGAAGTCATTTCGAGAAATTGACGTTTTAAGTTTCTGTTTCCAAATTCAAACGGATGTATCTTCGCCAATAATTGTCAGAAGTTAGAATTTCTTTCAACATTATGAAGCCCTTTATATATATTTTGACTCTGCATCAAAAGCTGAAAATATGTAGTCGCGGAAGTCATTTCGAGAAATTGACGTTTTAAGTTTCGGTTTCCAAATTCAAACGGATGTATCTTCGCCAATAATTGTCAGAAGTTAGAATTTCTTTCAACATTATGAAGCCCTTTTTATATATTTTGACTCTGCATCAAAAGCTGAAAATATGTAGTCGCGAAGTCATTTCGAGAAATTGACGTTTTAAGTTTCGGTTTCCAAATTCAAACGGATGTATCTTCGCCAATAATTGTCAGAAGTTAGAATTTCTTCAACATTATGAAGCCCTTTTTATATATTTTGACTATGCATCAAAAGCTGAAAATATGTAGTCTCGAAGTCATTTCGAGAAATTTACGTCTTAAGTATCTGTTTCCAAATTCAAACGGATGTATCTTCGCCAATAATTGTCAGAAGTTAGAATTTCTTTCAACATTATGAAGCCCCCTTTATATATTTTGACTCTGCATCAAAAGCTGAAAATATGTAGTCGCGAAGTCATTTCGAGAAATTGACGTTTTAAGTTTCTGTTTCCAAATTCAAACGGATGTATCTTTCGCCAATAATTTGTCAGAAGTTAGGAATTCTTTTCAACATTATGAAGCCCTTTTATATGTTTTGACTCTGCATCAAAAGCTGAAATATGTAGTCTCGAAGTCATTTTCGAGAAATTGACGTTTTAAGTTTCCGTTTCCAAATACAAACGGATGTATGTTCGCCAATAATTGTCTGAAGTTAGAATTTCTTTCAACCTTTTGAAGCCCTTTTTATATATTTTGACTATGCATCAAAAGCTGAAAATATGCAGTCTCGAAGTCATTTCGAGAAATTGACGTTTTAAGTTTCTGTTTCCAAATTCAAACGGATGTATCTTCGCCAACAATTGTCAGAAGTTAGAATTTCTTTCAACATTATGAAGCCCTTTTTATATATTTTGATTCTGCATCAAAAGCTGAAAATATGTAGTCTCGAAGCTGCTTCGAAAAATTGACGTTTTAAGTTTCTGTTTCCAAATTCAAACGGATGTATCTTTCGCCAATAATTGTCAGAAGTTAGAATTTCTTTCAACATTTATGCAGCACTTTTTATATATTTTGATTCTGCATCAAAAGCTGAAAAATATGTAGTCTCGAAGTCGTTTCGAGAAATTGACGTTTTAAGTTTCTGTTTCCAAATTCAAACGGATGTATCTTTCGCCAATAATTGTCAGAAGTTAGAATTTCTTTCAACATTATGAAGCCCTTTATATATTTTGATT
>NW_025063458.1:0-35002 GCF_018153295.1 Drosophila grimshawi
AAGATATTAAGGAATTTTCTTCGATAAATAGAAAATATATGGAAAGCATTAAATAGGGTCTACCTTGAAATAAATGGCCATATCTTCGTCAAAAATTGCCCCATTTCAATTATAAAGGTGTTTTTAGAATTCACTCGATCTTTGAAACAAAACTGCATTAAAATAATTTGACTTCCGACTTATCTAAAAAGATATTAAGGGATATTCTTCGATAAATAGAAAATATATGGAAAGCATTAAATAGGGTCTACCTTGGAAATAAATGGCCATATCTTCGTTAAAAATTGCCCCTTTTCAATTATAAAGGTGTTTTTAGAATTCACTTGATCTTTGGAACAAAACTGCATTAAAATAATTTGACTTCCGACTCATCTAAGAAAGATATTAAGGAATTTTCTTCGATAAATAGAAAATATATGGAAAGCATTAAATAGGGTCTACCTTGAAATAAATGGCCATATCTTCGTCAAAAATTGCCCCATTTCAATTATAAAGGTGTTTTTAGAATTCACTTGATCTTTGAAACAAAACTGCATTAAAATAATTTGACTTCTGACTCATCTAAGAAAGATATTAAGGGATATTCTTCGATAAATAGAAAATATACGGAAAGCATTAAATAGGGTCTACCTTGAAATAATTGGTTATATCTTCATCTAAAATTGCCCAATTTCAATTATAAAGGTGCTTTTAGAATTCGCTTAAACTTTGAAACAAAACTGCATTAAAATAATTTGACGTCCGACTCATCTAAGAAAGATATTAAGGGATATTCTTCGATACATAGAAAATATATGGAAAGCATTAAATAGGGTCTACCTTGAAATAAATGGCCATATCTTCGTCAAAAATTGCCCCACTTCAATTATAAAGGTGTTTTTAGAATTCGCTTAATCTTTGAAACAAAACTGCATTAAAATAATTTGACTTCCGACTCATCTAAAAAAGATATTAAGGGATATTCTTCGATAAATAGAAAATATATGGAAAGCATTAAATAGGGTCTACATTGAAATAAATAGACATATCTTCGTCAAAAATTGCCCCACTTCAATTATAAAGGTGTTTTTAGAATTCGCTTAATCTTTGAAACAAAACTGCATTAAAATAATTTGACTTCCGACTCATCTAAAAAAGATATTAAGGGATATTCTTCGATAAATAGAAAATATATGGAAAGCATTAAATAGGGTCTACCTTGAAATAAATGGCCATATCTTCGTCAAAAATTGCCCCACTTCAATTATAAAGGTGTTTTTAGAATTCACTCGATCTTTGGAACAAAAACTGCTCTAAAATAATTTGACTTCCGACTCATCTAAGAAAGATATTAAGGGATATTCTTCGATAAATTGAAAATATATGGAAAGCATTAAATAGGGTCTACCTTGAAATAAATGGCCATATCTTCGTCAAAAACTGCCCCACTTCAATTATAAAGGTGTTTTTAGAATTCGCATCATCTTTGAAACAAAACTGCATTCAAATAATTTGACTTCCGACTCATCTAAAAAAGATATTAAGGGATATTCTTCGATAAATAGAAAATATATGGAAAGCATTAAATATGGTCTACCTTGAAATAAATGGCCATATCTTCGTCAAAAATTGCCCCACTTCAAGTATAAAGGTGTTTTTAGAATTTACTCAATCTTTGGAACAAAACTGCATTAAAATAATTGGACTTCCGACTCATCTAAAAAAGATATTATGGGATATTCTTCGATAAATAGAAAATATATGGAAAGCATTAAATAGGGTCAACCTTGAAATAAATGGCCATATCTTCGTCAAAAATTGCCCCATTTCAATTATAAAGGTGTTTTTAGAATTCACTTGATCTTTGGAACAAAACTGCATTAAAATAATTTGACTTCCGACTCATCTAAAAAAGATATTAAGGGATATTCGATAAATAGAAAATATATGGAAAGCATTAAATAGGGTCTACCTTGAAATAAATGGCCATATCTTCGTCAAAAATTGCCCCATTTCAATTATAAAGGTGTTTTTAGAATTCGCTCAATCTTTGGAACAAAACTGCATTAAAATAATTTGACTTCCGACTCATCTAAGAAAGATATTAAGGGATATTCTTCAATAAATAGAAAATATATGGAAAGCCTTAAATAGGGTCTACCTTGAAATAAATGGCCATATCTTCGTCAAAAATTGCCATATTTCAAATATAAAGGTATTTTTAGAATTTACTCGATCTTCGGAACAAAACTGCATTAAAATAATTTGACTTCCGACTCATCTAAGAAAGATATTAAGGGATATTCGATAAATAGAAAATATATTGAAAGCATTAAATAGGGTCTACCTTGAAATAAATGGCCATATCTTCGTCAAAAATTGCCCCACTTCAATTATAAAGGTGTTTTTAGAATTCGTTTAATCTTTGAAACAAAACTGCATTAAAATAATTTGACTTCCGACTCATCTAAGAAAGATATTAAGGGATATTCTTTGATAAATAGAAAATATATGGAAAGCATTAAATAGGGTCTACCTTGAAATAAATGGCCATATCTTCGTCAAAAATTGCCCCAC
Organism: Drosophila grimshawi; assembly: GCF_018153295.1. Classification (NCBI taxonomy): domain Eukaryota; kingdom Metazoa; phylum Arthropoda; class Insecta; order Diptera; family Drosophilidae; genus Drosophila; species Drosophila grimshawi. Next base: position 2,557 of record NW_025063458.1, read on the forward strand.
TTCAATTATAAAGGTGTTTTTAGAATTCACTTGATCTTTGGAACAAAACTGCATTAAAATAATTTGACTTCCGACTCATCTAAGAAATATATTAAGGGATATTCGATAAATAGAAAATATATTGAAAGCATTAAATAGTGTCTACCTTGAAATAAATGGCCATATCTTCGTCAAAAATTGCCCCATTTCAATCATCAAGGTGGTTTTAGAATTCACTTGATCTTTGGAACAAAACTGCATTAAAATAATTTGACTTCCGACTCATCTAAGAAAGATATTAAGGGATATTCTTCGATAAATAGAAAATATATGGAAAGCATTAAATAGGGTCTACCTTGAAATAAATGGCCATTTCTTCATCTAAAATAGCCTAATTTCAATTATAAAGGTGTTTTTAGAATTCGCTTGATCTTTGGAACAAAACTGCATTAAAATAATTTGACTTCCGACTCATCTAAGAAAGATATTAAGGGATATTCTTCGATAAATAGAAAATATATTGAAAGCATTAAATAGGGTCTACCTTGAAATAAATGGCCATATCTTCGTCAAAAATTGCCCCACTTCAATTATAAAGGTGTTTTTAGAATTCGCTTGATCTTTGAAACAAAACTGCATTAAAATAATTTGACTTCCGACTCATCTAAAAAGATATTAAGGGATATTCTTCGATAAATAGAAAATATATGGAAAGCATTAAATAGGGTCTACCTTGAAATAAATAGCCATATCTTCGTCAAAAATGACCCCACTTCAATTATAAAAGCGTTTTTAGAATTCGCTTAATCTTTGAAACAAAACTGCATTAAAATAATTTGACTTCCGACTCATCTAAGAAAGATATTAAGGGATATTCTTCGATAAATAGAAAATATATGGAAAGCATTAAATAGGGTCTACCTTGAAATAAATGGCCATATCTTCATCTAAAATTGCCCAATTTCAATTATAAAGGTGTTTTTAGAATTCGCTTGATCTTTGGAACAAAACTGCATTAAAATAATTTGACTTCCGACTCATCTAAGAAAGATATTAAGGGATATTCTTCGATAAATAGAAAATATATTGAAAGCATTAAATAGGGTCTACCTTGAAATAAATGGCCATATCTTCGTCAAAAATTGCCCCACTTCAATTATAAAGGTGTTTTTAGAATTCGCTTGATCTTTGAAACAAAACTGCATTAAAATAATTTGACTTCCGACTCATCTAAAAAAAGATATTAAGGGATATTCTTCGATAAATAGAAAATATATGGAAAGTATTAAATAGGGTCTACCTTAAAATAAATAGCCATATCTTCGTCAAAAATTGCCCCACTTCAATTATAAAGGTGTTTTTAGAATTCACTCAATATTTGGAACAAAACTGCATTAAAATAATTTGACTTCCGACTCATCTAAAAAAGATATTAAGGGATATTCTTCGATAAATAGAAAATATATGGAAAGCATTAAATAGGGTCTACCTTGAAATAAATGGCCATATCTTCGTCAAAAATTGCCCCATTTCAATTATAAAGGTGTTTTTAGAATTCACTTGATCTTTGGAACAAAACTGCATTAAAATATTTTGACTTCCGACTCATCTAAGAAAGATATTAAGGGATATTTTTCGATAAATAGAAAATATATAGAAAGCATTAAATAGGGTCAACCTTGAAATAAATGGCCATATCTTCGTCAAAAATTGCCCCATTTCAATAATAAAGGTGTTTTTAGAATTCACTCGATCTTTGGAACAAAACTGCATTAAAATAATTTGACTTCCGACGCATCTAAGAAAGATATTAAGGGATATTCTTCGATAAATAGAAAATATATGGAAAGCATTAAATAGGGTCTACCTTGAAATAAATGGCGATATCTTCGTCAAAAATTGCTCCATTTCAATTATAAAGGTGTTTTTAGAATTCACTTGATCTTTGGAACAAAACTGCATTAAAATAATTTGACTTCCGACTCATCTAAGAAAGGTATTAAGGGATATTCTTCGATAAATAGAAAATATATGGAAAGTACTAAATAGGGTCTACCTTGAAATAAATGGCCATATATTCGTCAAAAATTGCCCCACTTCAATTATAAAAGTGTTTTTAGAATTCGCTTAATCTTTGAAACAAAACTGCATTAAAATAATTTGACTTCCGACTCATCTAAGAAAGATATTAAGGGATATTCTTCGATAAATAGAAAATATATGGAAAGCATTAAATAGGGTCTACCTTGAAATAAATGGCCATATCTTCGTCAAAAATTGCCCCATTTCAATTATAAAGGTGTTTTTAGAATTCACTCGATCTTTGAAAGAAAACTGCATTAAAATAATTTGACTTCCGACTCATCTAAGAAAGATATTAAGGGATATTCGATAAATAGAAAATATATGGAAATCATTAAATAGGGTCTACCTTGAAATAAATGGCCATATCTTCGTCAAAAATTGCCCCACTTCAATTATAAAGGTGTTTTTAGAATTCGCTTAATCTTTGAAACAAAACTGCATTAAAATAATTTGACTTCCGACTCATCTAAAAAATATATTAAGGGATATTCTTCGATAAATAGAAAATATATGGAAAGCATTAAATAGGGTCTACCTTGAAATAAATGGCCATATCTTCGTCAAAAATTGCCCATTTCAATTATAAAGGTGTTGTAGAATTCACTTGATCTTTGGAACAAAACTGCATTAAAATAATTTGACTTCCGACTCATCTAAGAAAAATATTAAGGGATATTCTTCGATAAATAGAAAATATATGGAAAGCATTAAATAGGGTCTACCTTGAAATAAATGGCAATATCTTCGTCAAAAATTGCCCCATTTCAATTATAAAGATGTTTTTAGAATTCGTTCGATCTTTGGAACAAAACTGCATTAAAATAATTTGACTTCCGACTCATCTAAGAAAGATATTAAGGGATATTCTTCGATAAATAGAAATTATATGGAAAGCATTAAATAGGGTCTACCTTGAAATAAATGGCCATATCTTCATCTAAAATTGCCCAATTTCAATTATAAAGGTGTTTTTAGAATTTACTTGATCTTTGGAACAAAACTGCATTAAAATAATTTGACTTCCGACTCATCTAAAAAAGATATTAAGGGATATTCTTCGATAAATAGAAAATATATGGAAAGCATTAAATAGGGTCTACCTTGAAATAAATGGCCATATCTTCGTCAAAAATTGCCCCACTTCAATTATAAAGGTGTTTTTAGAATTCGCTTAATCTTTGAAACAAAACTGCATTAAAATAATTTGACTTCCGACTCATCTAAGAAAGATATTAAGGGATATTCTTCGATAAATAGAAAATATATGGAAAGCATTAAATAGGGTCTACCTTGAAATAAATGGCCATATCTTCGTCAAAAATTGCCCCATTTCAATTATAAAGGTGTTTTTAGAATTTACTCGATCTTTGGAACAAAAACTGCACTAAAATAATTTGACTTCCGACTCATCTAAGAAAGATATTAAGGGATATTCGATAAATAGAAAATATATGGAAAGCATTAAATAGGGTCTACCTTGAAATAAATGGCCATATCTTCGTTAAAAATTGCCCCATTTCAATTATAAAGGTGTTTTTAGAATTCGCTTAATCTTTGAAACAAAACTGCATTAAAATAATTTGACTTCCGACTCATCTAAAAAATATATTAAGGGATATTCTTCGATAAATAGAAAATATATGGAAAGCATTAAATAGGGTCTACCTTGAAATAAATGGCCATATCTTCGTCAAAAATTGCCCCATTTCAATTATAAAGGTGTTTTAGAATTCACTTGATCTTTGGAACAAAACTGCATTAAAATAATTTGACTTCCGACTCATTTAAGAAAAATATTAAGGGATATTCTTCGATAAGTAGAAAATATATGGAAAGCATTAAATAGGGTCTACCTTGAAATAAATGGCCATATCTTCGTCAAAAATTGCCCCATTTCAATTATAAAGGTGTTTTTAGAATTCAATCGATCTTTGGAACAAAAATGCATTAAAATAATTTGACTTCCGACTCATCTAAGAAAGATATTAAGGGATATTCTTTGATAAATAGAAAATATATGGAAAGCGTTAATTAGGGTCTACCTTGAAATAAATGGCCATATCTTCGTCAAAAATTGCCCCATTTCAATTATAAAGGTGTTTTTAGAATTCACTCGATCTTTGGAAGAAAACTGCATTAAAATAATTTGACTTCCGACTCATCTAAGAAAGATATTAAGGGATATTCGATAAATAGAAAATATATGGAAAGCATTAAATAGTGTCTACCTTGAAATAAATGGCCATATCTTCGTCAAAAATTGCCCCATTTCAATTATAAAGGTGTTTTTAGAATTCGCTTAATCTTTGAAACAAAACTGCATTAAAATAATTTGACTTCCGACTCATCTAAAAAAGATATTAAGGGATATTCTTCGATAAATAGAAAATATATGGAAAGCATTAAATAGGGTCTGCCTTGAAATAAATGGCCATATCTTCGTCAAAAATTGCCCCATTTTAATTATAAAGGTGTTTTTAGAATTCACTCGATCTTTGGAACAAAACTGCATTAAAATAATTTGACTTCCGACTCATCTAAGAAAGATATTAAGGGATATTCTTCGATAAATAGAAAATATATGGAAAGCATTAAATAGGGTCTACCTTGAAATAAATGGCCATATCTTCGTCAAAAATTACCCCATTTCAATTATAAAGGTGTTTTTAGAATTCACTTGATCTTCGGAACAAAACTGCATTAAAATAATTTGACTTCCGACTCATCTAAGAAAGATATTAAGGGAATAGAAAATATATGGAAAGCATTAAATAGGGTCTACCTTGAAATAAATGGATATATCTTCGTCAAAAATTGCCCCATTTCAATTATAAAGGTGTTTTTAGAATTCACTTGATCTTTGGAACAAAACTGCATTAAAATAATTTAACTTCCGACTCATCTAAGAAAGATATTAAGGGATATTCTTCGATAAATAGAAAATATATGGAAAGCATTAAATAGGGTCTACCTTGAAATAAATGGCCATATCTTCGTCAAAAATTGCCCCATTTCAATTATAAAGGTGTTTTTAGAATTCACTTGATCTTTGGAAACAAAGTGCATTAAAATAATTTGACTTCCGACTCATCTAAGAAAGATATTAAGGGATATTCTTCGATAAATAGAAAATATATGGAAAGCATTAAATAGGGTCTACCTTGAAATAAATGGCCATATCTTCATCTAAAATTGCCCAATTTTAATAATAAAGGTGTTTTTAGAATTTGCTTGATCTTTGGAACAAAACTGCATTAAAATAATTTGACTTCCGACTCATCTAAGAAAGATATTAAGGGATATTCTTCGATAAATAGAAAATATATGGAAAGCATTAAATAGGGTCTACCTTGAAATAAATGGCCATATCTTCGTCAAAAATTGCCCCACTTCAATTATAAAGGTGTTTTTAGAATTCGCTTAATCTTTGAAACAAAACTGCATTAAAATAATTTGACTTCCGACTCATCTAAGAAAGATATTAAGGGATATTCTTCGATAAATAGAAAATATATGGAAAGCATTAAATAGGGTCTGCCTTGAAATAAATGGCCATATCTTCGTCAAAAATTGCCCCATTTTAATTATAAAGGTGTTTTTAGAATTCACTCGATCTTTGGAAGAAAACTGCATTAAAATAATTTGACTTCCGACTCATCTAAGAAAGATATTAAGGGATATTCGATAAATAGAAAATATATGGAAAGCATTAAATAGTGTCTACCTTGAAATAAATGGCCATATCTTCGTTAAAAATTGCCCCACTTCAATTATAAAGGTGTTTTTAGAATTCGCTTAATCTTTGAAACAAAACTGCATTAAAATAATTTGACTTCCGACTCATCTAAAAAAGATATTAAGGGATATTCTTCGATAAATAGAAAATATATGGAAAGCATTAAATAGGGTCTACCTTGAAATAAATAGCCATATCTTCGTCAAAAATTACCCCATTTCAATTATAAAGGTGTTTTTAGAATTCACTCAATCTTCGGAACAAAACTGCATTAAAATAATTTGACTTCCGACTCATCTAAGAAAGATATTAAGGGATATTCGATAAATAGAAAATATATGGAAAGCATTAAATAGGGTCTACCTTGAAATAAATGGATATATCTTCGTCAAAAATTGCCCCATTTCAATTATAAAGGTGTTTTTAGAATTCACTTGATCTTTGGAAACAAAGTGCATTAAAATAATTTGACTTCCGACTCATCTAAGAAAGATATTAAGGGATATTCTTCGATAAATAGAAAATATATGGAAAGCATTAAATAGGGTCTACCTTGAAATAAATGGCCATATCTTCATCTAAAATTGCCCAATTTTAATTATAAAGGTGTTTTTAGAATTTGCTTGATCTTTGAAACAAAACTGCATTAAAATAATTTGACTTCCGACTCATCTAAGAAAGATATTAAGGGATATTCTTCGATAAATAGAAAATATATGGAAAGCATTAAATAGGGTCTACCTTGAAATAAATGGCCATATCTTCGTCAAAAATTGCCCCATTTCAATTATAAAGGTGTTTTTAGAATTCACTTGATCTTTGGAAACAAAGTGCATTAAAATAATTTGACTTCCGACTCATCTAAGAAAGATATTAAGGGATATTCTTCGATAAATAGAAAATATATGGAAAGCATTAAATAGGGTCTACCTTGAAATAAATGGCCATATCTTCATCTAAAATTGCCCAATTTTAATAATAAAGGTGTTTTTAGAATTTGCTTGATCTTTGGAACAAAACTGCATTAAAATAATTTGACTTCCGACTCATCTAAGAAAGATATTAAGGGATATTCTTCGATAAATAGAAAATATATGGAAAGCATTAAATAGGGTCTACCTTGAAATAAATGGCCATATCTTCGTCAAAAATTGCCCCACTTCAATTATAAAGGTGTTTTTAGAATTCGCTTAATCTTTGAAACAAAACTGCATTAAAATAATTTGACTTCCGACTCATCTAAGAAAGATATTAAGGGATATTCTTCGATAAATAGAAAATATATGGAAAGCATTAAATAGGGTCTGCCTTGAAATAAATGGCCATATCTTCGTCAAAAATTGCCCCATTTTAATTATAAAGGTGTTTTTAGAATTCACTCGATCTTTGGAAGAAAACTGCATTAAAATAATTTGACTTCCGACTCATCTAAGAAAGATATTAAGGGAATAGAAAATATATGGAAAGCATTAAATAGTGTCTACCTTGAAATAAATGGCCATATCTTCGTTAAAAATTGCCCCACTTCAATTATAAAGGTGTTTTTAGAATTCGCTTAATCTTTGAAACAAAACTGCATTAAAATAATTTGACTTCCGACTCATCTAAAAAAGATATTAAGGGATATTCTTCGATAAATAGAAAATATATGGAAAGCATTAAATAGGGTCTACCTTGAAATAAATAGCCATATCTTCGTCAAAAATTACCCCATTTCAATTATAAAGGTGTTTTTAGAATTCACTCAATCTTCGGAACAAAACTGCATTAAAATAATTTGACTTCCGACTCATCTAAGAAAGATATTAAGGGATATTCGATAAATAGAAAATATATGGAAAGCATTAAATAGGGTCTACCTTGAAATAAATGGATATATCTTCGTCAAAAATTGCCCCATTTCAATTATAAAGGTGTTTTTAGAATTCACTTGATCTTTGGAAACAAAGTGCATTAAAATAATTTGACTTCCGACTCATCTAAGAAAGATATTAAGGGATATTCTTCGATAAATAGAAAATATATGGAAAGCATTAAATAGGGTCTACCTTGAAATAAATGGCCATATCTTCATCTAAAATTGCCCAATTTTAATTATAAAGGTGTTTTTAGAATTTGCTTGATCTTTGAAACAAAACTGCGTTAAAATAATTTGACTTCCGACTCATCTAAGAAAGATATTAAGGGATATTCTTCGATAAATAGAAAATATATGGAAAGCATTAAATAGGGTCTACCTTGAAATAAATGGCCATATCTTCGTCAAAAATTGCCCCACTTCAATTATAAAGGTGTTTTTAGAATTCGCTTAATCTTTGAAACAAAACTGCATTAAAATAATTTAACTTCCGACTCATCTAAGAAAGATATTAAGGGATATTCTTCGATAAATAGAAAATATATGGAAAGCATTAAATAGGGTCTACCTTGAAATAAATGGCCATATCTTCGTCAAAAATTGCCCAATTTCAATTATAAAGGTGTTTTTAGAATTCGCTTGATCTTTGGAACAAAACTGCATTAAAATAATTTGACTTCCGACTCATCTAAGAAAGATATTAAGGGATATTCTTCGATAAATAGAAAATATATGGAAATCATTAAATAAGGTCTACCTTGAAATAAATGGCCATATCTTCGTCAAAAATTGCCCCACTTCAATTATAAAGGTGTTTTTAGAATTCGCTTAATCTTTGAAACAAAACTGCATTAAAATAATTTGACTTCCGACTCATCTAAGAAAGATATTAAGGGATATTCTTCGATAAATAGAAAATATATGGAAAGCATTAAATAGGGTCTACCTTGAAATAAATGGCCATATCTTCGTCAAAAATTGCTCCATTTCAATTATAAAGGTGTTTTTAAAATTCACTCAATCTTTGAAAGAAAACTGCATTAAAATAATTTGACTTCCGACTCATCTAAGAAAGATATTAAGGGATATTCGATAAATAGAAAATATATGGAAAGCATTAAATAGGGTCTACCTTGAAATAAATGGCCATATCTTCGTCAAAAATTGCCCCATTTCAATTATAAAGGTGTTTTAGAATTCACTTGATCTTTGGAACAAAACTGCATTAAAATAATTTGACTTCCGACTCATCTAAGAAAAATATTAAGGGATATTCTTCGATAAATAGAAAATATATGGAAAGCATTAAATAGGGTCTACCTTGAAATAAATGGCCATATCTTCGTCAAAAATTGCCCCATTTCAATTATAAAGGTGTTTTTAGAATTCACTTGATCTTTGGAACAAAACTGCATTAAAATAATTTGACTTCCGACTCATCTAAAAAAGATATTAAGGGATATTCGATAAATAGAAAACATATGGAAAGCATTAAATAGGGTCTACCTTGAAATAAATGGCCATATCTTCGTCAAAAATTGCCCCATTTCAATTATAAAGGTGTTTTTAGAATTCGCTCGATCTTTGGAACAAAACTGCATTAAAATAATTTGTCTTCCGACTCATCTAAGAAAGATATTAAGGGATATTCTTCGATAAATAGAAAATATATGGAAAGCATTAAATAGGGTCTACCTTGAAATAAATGGCCATATCTTCGTCAAAAATTGCCCCATTTCAATTATAAAGGTGTTTTTAGAATTCACTCGATCTTTGGAACAAAACTGCATTAAAATAATTTGACTTCCGACTCATCTAAGAAAGATATTAAGGGATATTCGATAAATAGAAAATATATGGAAAGCATTAAATAGGGTCTACCTTGAATTAAATGGCCATATCTTCGTTAAAAATTTCCCCATTTCAATTATAAAGGTGTTTTTAAAATTCGCTTAATCTTTGAAACAAAACTGCATTAAAATAATTTGACTTCCGACTCATCTAAAAAATATATTAAGGGATATTCTTCGATAAATAGAAAATATATGGAAAGCATTAAATAGGGTCAACCTTGAAATAAATGGCCATATCTTCGTCAAAAATTGCCCCATTTCAATTATAAAGGTGTTTTTAGAATTCACTCGATCTTTGGAACAAAACTGCATTAAAATAATTTGACTTCCGACTCATCTAAAAAAGATATTAAGGGATATTCTTCGATAAATAGAAAATATATGGAAAGCATTAAATAGGGTCTACCTTGAAATAAATGGCCATATCTTCGTCAAAAATTGCCCCACTTCAATTATAAAGGTGTTTTTAGAATTCGCTTAATCTTTGAAACAAAACTGCATTAAAATAATTTGACTTCCGACTCATCTAAGAAAGATATTAAGGGATATTCTTCGATAAATAGAAAATATATGGAAAGCATTAAATAGGGTCTACCTTGAAATAAATGGCCATATCTTCGTCAAAAATTGCCCCATTTCAATTATAAAGGTGTTTTTAGAATTCACTCGATCTTTGGAACAAAACTGCATTAAAATAATTTGACTTCCGACTCATCTAAGAAAGATATTAAGGGATATTCGATAAATAGAAAATATATGGAAAGCATTAAATAGGGTCTACCTTGAATTAAATGGCCATATCTTCGTTAAAAATTTCCCCATTTCAATTATAAAGGTGTTTTTAGAATTCGCTTAATCTTTGAAACAAAACTGCATTAAAATAATTTGACTTCCGACTCATCTAAAAAATATATTAAGGGATATTCTTCGATAAATAGAAAATATATGGAAAGCATTAAATAGGGTCAACCTTGAAATAAATTGCCCCATTTCAATTATAAAGGTGTTTTTAGAATTCACTTGATCTTTGGAACAAAACTGCATTAAAATAATTTGACTTCCGACTCATCTAAGAAAAATATTAAGGGATATTCTTCGATAAGTAGAAAATATATGGAAAGCATTAAATAGGGTCTACCTTGAAATAAATGGCCATATCTTCGTCAAAAATTGCCCCATTTCAATTATAAAGGTGTTTTTAGAATTCACTTGATCTTTGGAACAAAACTGCATTAAAATAATTTGACTTCCGACTCATCTAAAAAAGATATTAAGGGATATTCTTTGATAAATAGAAAATATATTGAAAGCGTTAAATAGGGTCTACCTTGAAATAAATGGCCATATCTTCGTCAAAAATTGCCCCATTTCAATTATAAAGGTGTTTTTAGAATTAACTCGATCTTTGGAAGAAAACTGCATTAAAATAATTTGACTTCCGACTCATCTAAGAAAGATATTAAGGGATATTCGATAAATAGAAAATATATGGAAAGCATTAAATAGGGTCTACCTTGAAATAAATGGCCATATCTTCGTTAAAAATTGCCCCACTTCAATTATAAAGGTGTTTTTAGAATTCACTCGATCTTTGTAACAAAACTGCATTAAAATAATTTGACTTCCGACTCATCTAAGAAAGATATTAAGGGATATTCTTCGATAAATAGAAAATATATGGAAAGCATTAAATAGGGTCTACCTTGAAATAAATGGCCATATCTTCATCTAAAATTGCCCAATTTCAATTATAAAGGTGTTTTTAGAATTCACTTGATCTTTGGAACAAAACTGCATTAAAATAATTTGACTTCCGACTCATCTAAAAAAGATATTAAGGGATATTCTTCGATAAATAGAAAATATATGGAAAGCATTAAATAGGGTCTACCTTGAAATAAATGGCCATATCTTCGTCAAAAATTGCCCCACTTCAATTATAAAGGTGTTTTTAGAATTCGCTTAATCTTTGGAACAAAACTGCATTAAAATAATTTGACTTCCGACTCATCTAAAAAAGATATTAAGGGATATTCTTCGATAAATAGAAAATATATGGAAAGCATTAAATAGGGTCTACCTTGAAATAAATGGCCATATCTTCGTCAAAAATTGCCCCATTTCAATTATAAAGGTGTTTTTAGAATTCACTCGATCTTTGGAACAAAACTGCATTAAAATAATTTGACTTCCGACTCATCTAAGAAAGATATTAAGGGATATTCGATAAATAGAAAATATATGGAAAGCATTAAATAGGGTCAACCTTGAAATAAATGGCCATATCTTCGTCAAAAATTGCCCCATTTCAATTATAAAGGTGTTTTTAGAATTCACTCGATCTTTGGAACAAAACTGCATTAAAATAATTTGACTTCCGACTCATCTAAAAAAGATATTAAGGGATATTCTTCGATAAATAGAAAATATATGGAAAGCATTAAATAGGGTCTACCTTGAAATAAATGGCCATATCTTCGTCAAAAATTGCCCCACTTCAATTATAAAGGTGTTTTTAGAATTCGCTTAATCTTTGAAACAAAACTGCATTAAAATAATTTGACTTCCGACTCATCTAAGAAAGATATTAAGGGATATTCTTCGATAAATAGAAAATATATGGAAAGCATTAAATAGGGTCTACCTTGAAATAAATGGCCATATCTTCGTCAAAAATTGCCCCATTTCAATTATAAAGGTGTTTTTAGAATTCACTCGATCTTTGGAACAAAACTGCATTAAAATAATTTGACTTCCGACTCATCTAAGAAAGATATTAAGGGATATTCGATAAATAGAAAATATATGGAAAGCATTAAATAGGGTCTACCTTGAATTAAATGGCCATATCTTCGTTAAAAATTTCCCCATTTCAATTATAAAGGTGTTTTTAGAATTCGCTTAATCTTTGAAACAAAACTGCATTAAAATAATTTGACTTCCGACTCATCTAAAAAATATATTAAGGGATCTTCTTCGATAAATAGAAAATATATGGAAAGCATTAAATAGGGTCTACCTTGAAATAAATTGCCCCATTTCAATTATAAAGGTGTTTTTAGAATTCACTTGATCTTTGGAACAAAACTGCATTAAAATAATTTGACTTCCGACTCATCTAAGAAAAATATTAAGGGATATTCTTCGATAAGTAGAAAATATATGGAAAGCATTAAATAGGGTCTACCTTGAAATAAATGGCCATATCTTCGTCAAAAATTGCCCCATTTCAATTATAAAGGTGTTTTTAGAATTCACTCGATCTTTGGAACAAAACTGCATTAAAATAATTTGACTTCCGACTCATCTAAAAAAGATATTAAGGGATATTCTTTGATAAATAGAAAATATATTGAAAGCGTTAAATAGGGTCTACCTTGAAATAAATGGCCATATCTTCGTCAAAAATTGCCCCATTTCAATTATAAAGGTGTTTTTAGAATTAACTCGATCTTTGGAAGAAAACTGCATTAAAATAATTTGACTTCCGACTCATCTAAGAAAGATATTAAGGGATATTCGATAAATAGAAAATATATGGAAAGCATTAAATAGGGTCTACCTTGAAATAAATGGCCATATCTTCGTTAAAAATTGCCCCACTTCAATTATAAAGGTGTTTTTAGAATTCACTCGATCTTTGTAACAAAACTGCATTAAAATAATTTGACTTCCGACTCATCTAAGAAAGATATTAAGGGATATTCTTCGATAAATAGAAAATATAAGGAAAGCATTAAATAGGGTCTACCTTGAAATAAATGGCCATATCTTCATCTAAAATTGCCCAATTTCAATTATAAAGGTGTTTTTAGAATTCACTTGATCTTTGGAACAAAACTGCATTAAAATAATTTGACTTCCGACTCATCTAAAAAAGATATTAAGGGATATTCTTCGATAAATAGAAAATATATGGAAAGCATTAAATAGGGTCTACCTTGAAATAAATGGCCATATCTTCGTCAAAAATTGCCCCACTTCAATTATAAAGGTGTTTTTAGAATTCGCTTAATCTTTGGAACAAAACTGCATTAAAATAATTTGACTTCCGACTCATCTAAAAAAGATATTAAGGGATATTCTTCGATAAATAGAAAATATATGGAAAGCATTAAATAGGGTCTACCTTGAAATAAATGGCCATATCTTCGTCAAAAATTGCCCCACTTCAATTATAAAGGTGTTTTTAGAATTCGCTTAATCTTTGAAACAAAACTGCATTAAAATAATTTGACTTCCGACTCATCTAAGAAAGATATTAAGGGATATTCTTCGATAAATAGAAAATATATGGAAAGCATTAAATAGGGTCTACCTTGAAATAAATGGCCATATTTTCGTCAAAAATTGCCCCATTTCAATTATAAAGGTGTTTTTAGAATTCACTCGATCTTTGGAAGAAAACTGCATTAAAATAATTTGACTTCCGACTCATCTAAGAAAGATATTAAGGGATATTCGATAAATAGAAAATATATGGAAAGCATTAAATAGGGTCTACCTTGAAATAAATGGCCATATCTTCGTCAAAAATTGCCCCATTTCAATTATAAAGGTGTTTTAGAATTCACTTGATCTTTGGAACAAAACTGCATTAAAATAATTTGACTTCCGACTCATCTAAGAAAAATATTAAGGGATATTCTTCGATAAATAGAAAATATATGGAAAGCATTAAATAGGGTCTACCTTGAAATAAATGGCCATATCTTCGTCAAAAATTGCCCCATTTCAATTATAAAGGTGTTTTTAGAATTCGCTCGATCTTTGGAACAAAACTGCATTAAAATAATTTGACTTCCGACTCATCTAAGAAAGATATTAAGGGATATTCTTCGATAAATAGAAAATATATGGAAAGCATTAAATAGGGTCTACCTTGAAATAAATGGCCATATCTTCATCTAAAATTGCCCAATTTCAATTATAAAGGTGTTTTTAGAATTCACTTGATCTTTGGAACAAAACTGCATTAAAATAATTTGACTTCCGACTCATCTAAAAAAGATATTAAGGGATATTCTTCGATAAATAGGAAATAAATGGAAAGCATTAAATAGGGTCTACCTTGAAATAAATGGCCATATCTTCGTCAAAAATTGCCCCACTTCAATTATAAAGGTGTTTTTAGAATTCGCTTAATCTTTGAAACAAAACTGCATTAAAATAATTTGACTTCCGACTCATCTAAGAAAGATATTAAGGGATATTCTTCGATAAATAGAAAATATATGGAAAGCATTAAATAGGGTCTACCTTGAAATAAATGGCCATATCTTCGTCAAAAATTGTCCCATTTCAATTATAAAGGTGTTTTTAGAATTCACTCGATCTTTGGAACAAAACTGCATTAAAATAATTTGACTTCCGACTCATCTAAGAAAGATATTAAGGGATATTCGATAAATAGAAAATATATGGAAAGCATTAAATAGGGTCTACCTTGAATTAAATGGCCATATCTTCGTTAAAAATTTCCCCATTTCAATTATAAAGGTGTTTTTAGAATTCGCTTAATCTTTGAAACAAAACTGCATTAAAATAATTTGACTTCCGACTCATCTAAAAAATATATTAAGGGATATTCTTCGATAAATAGAAAATATATGGAAAGCATTAAATAGGGTCAACCTTGAAATAAATGGCCATATCTTCGTCAAAAATTGCCCCATTTCAATTATAAAGGTGTTTTTAGAATTCACTTGATCTTTGGAACAAAACTGCATTAAAATAATTTGACTTCCGACTCATCTAAGAAAAATATTAAGGGATATTCTTCGATAAGTAGAAAATATATGGAAAGCATTAAATAGGGTCTACCTTGAAATAAATGGCCATATCTTCGTCAAAAATTGCCCCATTTCAATTATAAAGGTGTTTTTAGAATTCACTCGATCTTTGAAACAAAACTGCATTAAAATAATTTGACTTCCGACTCATCTAAGAAAGATATTAAGGGATATTCTTTGATAAATAGAAAATATATTGAAAGCGTTAAATAGGGTCTACCTTGAAATAAATGGCCATATCTTCGTCAAAAATTGCCCCATTTCAATTATAAAGGTGTTTTTAGAATAAACTCGATCTTTGGAAGAAAACTGCATTAAAATAATTTGACTTCCGACTCATCTAAGAAAGATATTAAGGGATATTCGATAAATAGAAAATATATGGAAAGCATTAAATAGGGTCTACCTTGAAATAAATGGCCATATCTTCGTTAAAAATTGCCCCACTTCAATTATAAAGGTGTTTTTAGAATTCACTCGATCTTTGTAACAAAACTGCATTAAAATAATTTGACTTCCGACTCATCTAAGAAAGATATTAAGGGATATTCTTCGATAAATAGAAAATATAAGGAAAGCATTAAATAGGGTCTACCTTGAAATAAATGGCCATATCTTCATCTAAAATTGCCCAATTTCAATTATAAAGGTGTTTTTAGAATTCACTTGATCTTTGGAACAAAACTGCATTAAAAGAATTTGACTTCCGACTCATCTAAAAAAGATATTAAGGGATATTCTTCGATAAATAGAAAATATAAGGAAAGCATTAAATAGGGTCTACCTTGAAATAAATGGCCATATCTTCGTCAAAAATTGCCCCATTTCAATTATAAAGGTGTTTATAGAATTCACTCGATCTTTGGAAGAAAACTGCATTAAAATAATTTGACTTCCGACTCATTTAAGAAAGATATTAAGGGATATTCGATAAATAGAAAATATATGGAAAGCATTAAATAGGGTCTACCTTGAAATAAATGGCCATATCTTCGTCAAAAATTGCCCCACTTCAATTATAAAGGTGTTTTTAGAATTCGCTTAATCTTTGAAACAAAACTGCATTAAAATAATTTGACTTCCGACTCATCTAAGAAAGATATTAAGGGATATTCGATAAATAGAAAATATATGGAAAGCATTAAATAGGGTCAACCTTGAAATAAATGGCCATATCTTCGTCAAAAATTTCCCCATTTCAATAATAAAGGTGTTTTTAGAATTCGCTCGATCTTTGGAAGAAAACTGCGTTAAAATAATTTGACTTCCGACTCATCTAAGAAAGATATTAAGGGATATTCGATAAATAGAAAATATATGGAAAGCATTAAATAGGGTCTACCTTGAAATAAATGGCCATATCTTCGTCAAAAATTGCCCCACTTCAATTATAAAGGTGTTTTTAGAATTCGCTTAATCTTTGAAACAAAACTGCATTAAAATAATTTGACTTCCGACTCATCTAAAAAAGATATTAAGGGATATTCTTCGATAAATAGAAAATATATGGAAAGCATTAAATAGGGTCTACCTTGAAATAAATGGCCATATCTTCGTCAAAAATTGCCCCATTTCAATTATAAAGGTGTTTTTAGAATTCACTTGATCTTTGGAACAAAACTGCAATAAAATAATTTGACTTCCGACTCATCTAAGAAAGATATTAAGGGATATTCTTCGATAAATAGAAAATATATGGAAAGCATTAAATAGGGTCTACCTTGAAATAAATGGCAATATCTTCGTCAAAAATTGCCCCATTTCAATTATAAAGGTGTTTTTAGAATTCACTTGATCTTTGGAAGAAAATTGCATTAAAATAATTTGACTTCCGACTCATCTAAGAAAGATATTAAGGGATATTCGATAAATAGAAAATATATGGAAAGCATTAAATAGGGTCTACCTTGAATTAAATGGCCATATCTTCGTTAAAAATTGCCCCATTTCAATTATAAAGGTGTTTTTAGAATTCGCTTAATCTTTGAAACAAAACTGCATTAAAGTAATTTGACTTCCGACTCATCTAAAAAATATATTAAGGGATATTCTTCGATAAATAGAAAATATATGGAAAGCATTAAATAGGGTCAACCTTGAAATAAATGGCCATATCTTCGTCAAAAATTGCCCCATTTCAATTATAAAGGTGTTTTAGAATTCACTTGATCTTTGAAACAAAACTGCATTAAAATAATTTGACTTCCGACTCATTTAAGAAAAATATTAAGGGATATTCTTCGATAAGTAGAAAATATATGGAAAGCATTTAATAGGGCTCTACCTTGAAATAAATGGCCATATCTTCGTCAAAAATTGACCCATTTCAATTATAAAGGTGTTTTTAGAATTCACTCGATCTTTGGAACAAAACTGCATTAAAATAATTTGACTTCCGACTCATCTAAGAAAGATATTAAGGGATATTCTCTCGATAAATCAGAAAATATATGGAAAGCATTAAATAGGGTCTACCTTGAAATAAATGGCCATATCTTCGTCAAAAATTGCCCCATTTCAATTATAAAGGTGTTTTTAGAATTCACTCGATCTTTGGAAGAAAACTGCATTAAAATAATTTGACTTCCGACTCATCTAAGAAAGATATTAAGGGATCTTCGATAAATAGAAAATATATGGAAAGCATTAAATAGTGTCTACCATGAAATAAATGGCCATATCTTCGTTAAAAATTGCCCCACTTCAATTATAAAGGTGTTTTTAGAATTCGCTTAATCTTTGAAACAAAACTGCATTAAAATAATTTGACTTCCGACTCATCTAAAAAAGATATTAAGGGATATTCTTCGATAAATAGAAAATATATGGAAAGCATTAAATAGGGTCTGCCTTGAAATAAATGGCCATATCTTCGTCAAAAATTGCCCCATTTTAATTATAAAGGTGTTTTTAGAATTCACTTGATCTTTGGAACAAAACTGCATTAAAATAATTTGACTTCCGACGCATCTAAGAAAGATATTTAAGGGATATTCGATAAATAGAAAATTATATTTGAAAGCATTAAATAGGGGTCTACCCTTTGAAATAAATGGCCATATCTTCGTTAAAAATTGCCCCACTTCAATTTTAAAGGTGTTTTTAGAATTCGCTTAATCTTTGAAACAAAACTGCATTAAAATTAATTTGACCTTCCGACTCATCTAAGAAAGATATTAAGGGATATTCGATAAATAGAAAATATATGGAAAGCATTAAATAGGGTCTACCTTGAAATAAATGGCCATATCTTCGTCAAAAATTGCCCCATTTCAATTATAAAGGTGTTTTTAGAATTCACTTGATCTTTGGAACAAAACTGCATTAAAATAATTTAACTTTCGACTCATCTAAGAAAGATATTAAGGGATATTCTTCGATAAATAGAAAATATATGGAAAGCATTAAATAGGGTCTACCTTGAAATAAATGGCCATATCTTCGTCAAAAATTGCCCCATTTCAATTATAAAGGTGTTTTTAGAATTCACTTGATCTTTGGAAACAAAGTGCATTAAAATAATTTGACTTCCGACTCATCTAAGAAAGATATTAAGGGATATTCGATAAATAGAAAATATATGGAAAGCATTAAATAGGGTCTACCTTGAAATAAATGGCCATATCTTCGTCAAAAATTGCCCCACTTCAATTATAAAGGTGTTTTTAGAATTCGCTTAATCTTTGAAACAAACCTGCATTAAAATAATTTGACTTCCGACTCATCTAAAAAAGATATTAAGGGATATTCTTCGATAAATAGAAAATATATGGAAAGCATTAAATAGGGTCTACCTTGAAATAAATGGCCATATCTTCGACAAAAATTGCCCCATTTCAATTATAAAGGTGTTTTAGAATTCACTCGATCTTTGGAACAAAACTGCATTAAAATAATTTGACTTCCGACTCATCTAAGAAAGATATTAAGGGATATTCTTCGATAAATAGAAAATATATGGAAAGCATTAAATAGGGTCTACCTTGAAATAAATGGCCATATCTTCATCTAAAATTGCCCAATTTCAATTATAAAGGTGTTTTTAGAATTCACTTGATCTTTGGAACAAAACTGCATTAAAATAATTTGACTTCCGACTCATCTAAGAAAGATATTAAGGGATATTCTTCGATAAATAGAAAATATATGGAAAGCATTAAATAGGCTCTACCTTGAAATAAATGGCTATATCTTCGTCAAAAATTGCCCCAATTCAATTATAAAGGTGTTTTTAGAATTCGCTTGATCTTTGGAACAAAACTGCATTCAAATAATTTGACTTCCGACTCATCTAAGAAAGATATTAAGGGATATTCTTCGA
The DNA here is from genome assembly GCF_018153295.1 of Drosophila grimshawi. Taxonomy (NCBI): domain Eukaryota; kingdom Metazoa; phylum Arthropoda; class Insecta; order Diptera; family Drosophilidae; genus Drosophila; species Drosophila grimshawi. The sequence continues at coordinate 22,181 of NW_025063458.1, forward strand.
TAAATAGAAAATATATGGAAAGCATTAAATAGGGTCTACCTTGAAATAAATGGCCATATCTTCGTCAAAAATTGCCACATTTCAATTATAAAGGTGTTTTTAGAATTCGCTTGATCTTTGGAACAAAACTGCATTAAAATAATTTGACTTTCGACTCATCTAAGAAAGATATTAAGGGATATTCTTCGATAAATAGAAAATATATGGAAAGCATTAAATAGGGTCTACCTTGAAATAAATGGCCATATCTTCGTTAAAAATTGCCCCATTTCAATTATAAAGGTGTTTTTAGAATTAACTTGATCTTTGGAAGAAAACTGCATTAAAATAATTTGACTTCCGACTCATCTAAGAAAGATATTAAGGGATATTCTTCGATAAATAGAAAATATATGGAAAGCATTAAATAGGGTCTACCTTGAAATAAATGGCCATATCTTCGTCAAAAATTGCCCCATTTCAATTATAAAGGTGTTTTTAGAATTCACTCGATCTTTGGAAGAAAACTGCATTAAAATAATTTGACTTCCGACTCATCTAAGAAAAATATTAAGGGATATTCTTTGATAAATAGAAAATATATGGAAAGCGTTAAATAGGGTCTACCTTGAAATAAATGGCCATATCTTCGTCAAAAATTGCCCCATTTCAATTATAAAGGTGTTTTTAGAATTCACTCGATCTTTGGAACAAAACTGCATTAAAATAATTTGACTTCCGACTCATCTAAGAAAGATATTAAGGGATATTCGATAAATAGAAAATATATGGAAAGCATTAAATAGGGTCTACCTTGAATTAAATGGCCATATCTTCGTCAAAAATTGCCCCATTTCAATTATAAAGGTGTTTTTAGAATTCGCTTAATCTTTGAAACAAAACTGCATTAAAATAATTTGACTTCCGACTCATCTAAAAAATATATTAAGGGATATTCTTCGATAAATAGAAAATATATGGAAAGCATTAAATAGGGTCTACCTTGAAATAAATGGCCATATCTTCGTCTAAAATTGCCCCATTTCAATTATAGAGGTGTTTTTAGAATTCACTCGATCTTTGGAACAAAACTGCATTAAAATAATTTGACTTCCAACTCATCTAAGAAAGATATTAAGGGATATTCTTCGATAAATAGAAAATATATGGAAAGCATTAAATAGGGTCTACCTTGAAATAAATGGCCATATCTTCATCTAAAATTGCCCAATTTCAATTATAAAGGTGTTTTTAGAATTAAATTGATCTTTGAAAACGAACTGCATTAAAACAATTTGACTTCCGACTCATCTAAGAAAGATATTAAGGGATATTCGATAAATAGAAAATATATGGAAAGCATTAAATAGGGTCTACCTTGAAATAAATGGCCATATCTTCGTTAAAAATTGCCCCACTTCAATTATAAAGGTGTTTTTAGAATTCGCTCAATCTTTGAAACAAAACTGCATTAAAATAATTTGACTTCCGACTCATCTAAGAAAGATATTAAGGGATACTCTTCGATAAATAGAAAATATATGGAAAGCATTAAATAGGGTCTACCTTGAAATAAATGGCCATATCTTCATCTAAAATTGCCCAATTTCAATTATAAAGGTGTTTTTAGAATTCGCTTGATCTTTGGAACAAAACTGCCATAAAATATTTTGACTTCCGACTCATCTAAGAAAGATATTACGGGATATTCTTCGATAAATAGAAAATATATGGAAAGCATTAAATAGGGTCTACCTTGAAATAAATGGCCATATCTTCGTCAAAAATTGCCCCACTTCAATTATAAAGGTGTTTTTAGAATTCGCTTAATCTTTGAAACAAAACTGCTTTAAAATAATTTGACTTCCGACTCATCTAAGAAAGATATTAAGGGATATTCGATAAATAGAAAATATATGGAAAGCATTAAATAGGGTCTACCTTGAAATAAATAGCCATATCTTCGTCAAAAATTGCCCCACTTCAATTATAAAGGTGTTTTTAGAATTCACTCGATCTTTGGTAGAAAACTGCATTAAAATAATTTGACTTCCAACTCATCTAAGAAAGATATTAAGGGATATTCGATAAATAGAAAATATATGGAAAGCATTAAATAGGGTCTACCTTGAATTAAATGGCCATATCTTCGTTAAAAATTGCCCCATTTCAATTATAAAGGTGTTTTTAGAATTCGCTTAATCTTTGAAACAAAACTGCATTAAAATAATTTGACTTCCGACTCATCTAAAAAATATATTAAGGGATATTCTTCGATAAATAGAAAATATATGGAAAGCATTAAATAGGGTCAACCTTGAAATAAATGGCCATATCTTCGTCAAAAATTGCCCCATTCCAATTATAAAGGTGTTTTAGAATTCACTTGATCTTTGAAACAAAACTGCATTAAAATAATTTGACTTCCGACTCATCTAAGAAAGATATTAAGGGATATTCTTCGATAAATAGAAAATATATGGAAAGCATTAAATAGGGTCTACCTTGAAATAAATGGCCATATCTTCGTAAAAAATTGCCCCATTTCAATTATAAAGGTGTTTTTAGAATTCACTCGATCTTTGGAAGAAAACTGCATTAAAATAATTTGACTTCCGACTCATCTAAGAAAGATATTAAGGGATATTCGATAAATAGAAAATATATGGAAAGCATTAAATAGGGTCTACCTTGAATTAAATGGCCATATCTTCGTTAAAAATTGCCCCATTTCAATTATAAAGGTGTTTTTAGAATTCGCTTAATCTTTGAAACAAAACTGCATTAAAATAATTTGACTTCCGACTCATCTAAAAAATATATTAAGGGATATTCTTCGATAAATAGAAAATATATGGAAAGCATTAAATAGGGTCAACCTTGAAATAAATGGCCATATCTTCGTCAAAAATTACCCCATTTCAATTATAAAGGTGTTTTTAGAATTCACTCGATCTTTGGAACAAAACTGCATTAAAATAATTTGACTTCCGACTCATCTAAGAAAGATATTAAGGGATATTCTTTGATAAATAGAAAATATATGGAAAGCGTTAAATAGGGTCTACCTTGAAATAAATGGCCATATCTTCGTCAAAAATTGCCCCATTTCAATTATAAAGGTGTTTTTAGAATTCACTCGATCTTTGGAACAAAACTGCATTAAAATAATTTGACTTCCGACTCATCTAAGAAAGATATTAAGGGATATTCGATAAATAGAAAATATAGGGAAAGCATTAAATAGTGTCTACCTTGAAATAAATGGCCATATCTTCGTTAAAAATTGCCCCACTTCAATTATAAAGGTGTTTTTAGAATTCGCTTAATCTTTGAAACAAAACTGCATTAAAATAATTTGACTTCCGACTCATCTAAGAAAGATATTAAGGGATATTCTTCGATAAATAGAAAATATATGGAAAGCATTAAATAGGGTCTACCTTGAAATAAATGGCCATATCTTCATCTAAAATTGCCCCATTTCAATTATAAAGGTGTTTTTAGAATTCACTTGATCTTTGGAACAAAACTGCATTAAAATAATTTGACTTCCGACTCATCTAAGAAAGATATTAAGGGATATTCTTCGATAAATAGAAAATATATGGAAAGCATTAAATAGGGTCTACCTTGAAATAAATGGCCATACCTTCGTCAAAAATTGCCCCATTTCAATTATAAAGGTGTTTTTAGAATTCGCTCGATCTTTGGAACAAAACTGCATTAAAATAATTTGACTTCCGACTCATCTAAGAAAGATATTAAGGGATATTCTTTGATAAATAGAAAATATATGGAAAGCATTAAATAGGGTCTACCTTGAAATAAATGGCCATATCTTCGTCAAAAATTGCCCCATTTCAATTATAAAGGTGTTTTTAGAATTCACTCGATCTTTGGAACAAAACTGCATTAAAATAATTTGACTTCCGACTCATCTAAGAAAGATATTAAGGGATATTCGATAAATAGAAAATATAGGGAAAGCATTAAATAGTGTCTACCTTGAAATAAATGGCCATATCTTCGTTAAAAATTGCCCCACTTCAATTATAAAGGTGTTTTTAGAATTCGCTTAATCTTTGAAACAAAACTGCATTAAAATAATTTGACTTCCGACTCATCTAAAAAAGATATTAAGGGATATTCTTCAATAAATAGAAAATATATGGAAAGCATTAAATAGGGTCTACCTTGAAATAAATGGCCATATCTTCATCTAAAATTGCCCCATTTCAATTATAAAGGTGTTTTTAGAATTCACTCGATCTTTGGAAGAAAACTGCATTAAAATAATTTGACTTCCGACTCATCTAAGAAAAATATTAAGGGATATTCTTCGATAAATAGAAAATATATGGAAAGCATTAAATAGGGTCTACCTTGAAATAAATGGCCATATCTTCGTCAAAAATTGCCCCACTTCAATTATAAAGGTGTTTTTAGAATTCGCTTAATCTTTGAAACAAAACTGCATTAAAATAATTTGACTTCCGACTCATCTAAGAAAGATATTAAGGGATATTCTTCGATAAATAGAAAATATATGGAAAGCATTAAATAGGGTCTACCTTGAAATAAATGGCCATATCTTCGTAAAAAATTGCCCCATTTCATATAAAGTGTTTTTAGAATTCACTCGATCTTTGAACAAAACTGCATAAAATAATTTGACTTCCGACTCATCTAAGAAAGATATTAAGGGATATTCGATAAATAGAAAATATATGGAAAGCATTAAATAGGGTCTACCTTGAATTAAATGGCCATATCTTCGTTAAAAATTGCCCCATTTCAATTATAAAGGTGTTTTTAGAATTCGCTTAATCTTTGAAACAAAACTGCATTAAAATAATTTGACTTCCGACTCATCTAAAAAATATATTAAGGGATATTCTTCGATAAATAGAAAATATATGGAAAGCATTAAATAGGGTCTACCTTGAAATAAATGGCCATATCTTCATCTAAAATTGCCCCATTTCAATTATAAAGGTGTTTTTAGAATTCACTTGATCTTTGGAACAAAACTGCATTAAAATAATTTGACTTCCGACTCATCTAAGAAAGATATTAAGGGATATTCTTCAATAAATAGAAAATATATGGAAAGCATTAAATAGGGTCTACCTTGAAATAAATGGCCATATCTTCATCTAAAATTGCCCCATTTCAATTATAAAGGTGTTTTTAGAATTCACTTGATCTTTGGAACAAAACTGCATTAAAATAATTTGACTTCCGACTCATCTAAGAAAGATATTAAGGGATATTCTTTGATAAATAGAAAATATATGGAAAGCATTAAATAGGGTCTACCTTGAAATAAATGGCCATATCTTCGTCAAAAATTGCCCCATTTCAATTATAAAGGTGTTTTTAGAATTCACTCGATCTTTGGAACAAAACTGCATTAAAATAATTTGACTTCCGACTCATCTAAGAAAGATATTAAGGGATATTCTTCGATAAATAGAAAATATATGGAAAGCATTAAATAGGGTCTACCTTGAAATAAATGGCCATATCTTCGTAAAAAATTGCCCCATTTCAATTATAAAGGTGTTTTTAGAATTCACTCGATCTTTGGAAGAAAACTGCATTAAAATAATTTGACTTCCGACTCATCTAAGAAAGATATTAAGGGATATTCGATAAATAGAAAATATATGGAAAGCATTAAATAGGGTCTACCTTGAATTAAATGGCCATATCTTCGTTAAAAATTGCCCCATTTCAATTATAAAGGTGTTTTTAGAATTCGCTTAATCTTTGAAACAAAACTGCATTAAAATAATTTGACTTCCGACTCATCTAAAAAATATATTAAGGGATATTCTTCGATAAATAGAAAATATATGGAAAGCATTAAATAGGGTCAACCTTGAAATAAATGGCCATATCTTCGTCAAAAATTACCCCATTTCAATTATAAAGGTGTTTTTAGAATTCACTCGATCTTTGGAACAAAACTGCATTAAAATAATTTGACTTCCGACTCATCTAAGAAAGATATTAAGGGATATTCTTTGATAAATTGAAAATATATGGAAAGCGTTAAATAGGGTCTACCTTGAAATAAATGGCCATATCTTCGTCAAAAATTGCCCCATTTCAATTATAAAGTGTTTTTAGAATTCACTCGATCTTTGAACAAAACTGCATAAAATAATTTGACTTCCGACTCATCTAAGAAAGATATTAAGGGATATTCGATAAATAGAAAATATAGGGAAAGCATTAAATAGTGTCTACCTTGAAATAAATGGCCATATCTTCGTTAAAAATTGCCCCACTTCAATTATAAAGGTGTTTTTAGAATTCGCTTGATCTTTGAAACAAAACTGCATTAAAATAATTTGACTTCCGACTCATCTAAGAAAGATATTAAGGGATATTCTTCAATAAATAGAAAATATATGGAAAGCATTAAATAGGGTCTACCTTGAAATAAATGGCCATATCTTCATCTAAAATTGCCCCATTTCAATTATAAAGGTGTTTTTAGAATTCACTTGATCTTTGGAACAAAACTGCATTAAAATAATTTGACTTCCGACTCATCTAAGAAAAATATTAAGGGATATTCTTCGATAAATAGAAAATATATGGAAAGCATTAAATAGGGTCTACCTTGAAATAAATGGCCATATCTTCGTCAAAAATTGCCCCACTTCAATTATAAAGGTGTTTTTAGAATTCACTCGATCTTTGGAACAAAACTGCATTAAAATAATTTGACTTCCGACTCATCTAAGAAAGATATTAAGGGATATTCTTTGATAAATAGAAAATATATGGAAAGCGTTAAATAGGGTCTACCTTGAAATAAATGGCCATATCTTCGTCAAAAATTGCCCCATTTCAATTATAAAGGTGTTTTTAGAATTCACTCGATCTTTGGAACAAAACTGCATTAAAATAATTTGACTTCCGACTCATCTAAGAAAGATATTAAGGGATATTCGATAAATAGAAAATATAGGGAAAGCATTAAATAGTGTCTACCTTGAAATAAATGGCCATATCTTCGTTAAAAATTGCCCCACTTCAATTATAAAGGTGTTTTTAGAATTCGCTTAATCTTTGAAACAAAACTGCATTAAAATAATTTGACTTCCGACTCATCTAAGAAAGATATTAAGGGATATTCTTCAATAAATAGAAAATATATGGAAAGCATTAAATAGGGTCTACCTTGAAATAAATGGCCATATCTTCATCTAAAATTGCCCCATTTCAATTATAAAGGTGTTTTTAGAATTCACTTGATCTTTGGAACAAAACTGCATTAAAATAATTTGACTTCCGACTCATCTAAGAAAAATATTAAGGGATATTCTTCGATAAATAGAAAATATATGGAAAGCATTAAATAGGGTCTACCTTGAAATAAATGGCCATATCTTCGTCAAAAATTGCCCCACTTCAATTATAAAGGTGTTTTTAGAATTCGCTTAATCTTTGAAACAAAACTGCATTAAAATAATTTGACTTCCGACTCATCTAAGAAAGATATTAAGGGATATTCTTCGATAAATAGAAAATATATGGAAAGCATTAAATAGGGTCTACCTTGAATTAAATGGCCATATCTTCGTTAAAAATTGCCCCATTTCAATTATAAAGGTGTTTTTAGAATTCACTCGATCTTTGGAAGAAAACTGCTTAAAAATAATTTGACTTCCGACTCATCTAAGAAAAATATTAAGGGATATTCTTTGATAAATAGAAAATATATGGAAAGCGTTAAATAGGGTCTACCTTGAAATAAATGGCCATATCTTCGTCAAAAATTGCCCCATTTCAATTATAAAGGTGTTTTTAGAATTCACTCGATCTTTGGAACAAACCTGCATTAAAATAATTGGACTTCCGACTCATCTAAGAAAGATATTAAGGGATATTCGATAAATAGAAAATATATGGAAAGCATTAAATAGGGTCTACCTTGAATTAAATGGCCATATCTTCGTTAAAAATTGCCCCATTTCAATTATAAAGGTGTTTTTAGAATTCGCTTAATCTTTGAAACAAAACTGCATTAAAATAATTTGACTTCCGACTCATCTAAAAAATATATTAAGGGATATTCTTCGATAAATAGAAAATATATGGAAAGCATTAAATAGGGTCTACCTTGAAATAAATGGCCATATCTTCGTCAAAAATTGCCCCATTTCAATTATAAAGGTGTTTTTAGAATTCACTCGATCTTTGGAACAAAACTGCATTAAAATAATTTGACTTCCGACTCATCTAAGAAAGATATTAAGGGATATTCTTTGATAAATAGAAAATATATTGAAAGCGTTAAATAGGGTCTACCTTGAAATAAATGGCCATATCTTCGTCAAAAATTGCCCCATTTCAATTATAAAGGTGTTTTTAGAATTAACTTGATCTTTGGAAGAAAACTGCATTAAAATAATTTGACTTCCGACTCATCTAAGAAAGATATTAAGGGATATTCTTCGATAAATAGAAAATATATGGAAAGCATTAAATAGGGTCAACCTTGAAATAAATGGCCATATCTTCGTCAAAAATTTCCCCATTTCAATTATAAAGGTGTTTTTAGAATTCGCTCGATCTTTGGAAGAAAACTGCATTAAAATAATTTGACTTCCGACTCATCTAAGAAAGATATTAAGGGATATTCGATAAATAGAAAATATATGGAAAGCATTAAATAGGGTCTACCTTGAAATAAATGGCCATATCTTCGTCAAAAATTGCCCCACTTCAATTATAAAGGTGTTTTTAGAATTCGCTTAATCTTTGAAACAAAACTGCATTAAAATAATTTGACTTCCGACTCATCTAAAAAAGATATTAAGGGATATTCTTCGATAAATAGAAAATATATGGAAAGCATTAAATAGGGTCTACCTTGAAATAAATGGCCATATCTTCGTCAAAAATTGCCCCATTTCAATTATAAAGGTGTTTTTTAGAATTCACTTGGATCTTTGGAACAAAACTGCATTAAAATAATTTGACTTCCCGACTCATCTAAGAAAGATATTAAGGGATATTCTTCGATAAATAGAAAATATATGGAAAGCATTAAATAGGGTCTACCTTGAATTAAATGGCCATATCTTCGTCAAAAATTGCCCCATTTTAATTATAAAGGTGTTTTTAGAATTCACTTGATCTCTGGAAACAAACTGCATTAAAATAATTTGACTTCCGACTCATCTAAAAAAGATATTAAGGGATATTCTTCGATAAATAGAAAATATATGGAAAGCATTAAATAGGGTCTACCTTGAAATAAATAGCCATATCTTCGTCAAAAATTGCCCCACTTCAATTATAAAGGTGTTTTAGAATTCACTTGATCTTTGAAACAAAACTGCATTAAAATAATTTGACTTCCGACTCATCTAAGAAAAATATTAAGGGATATTCTTCGATAAGTAGAAAATATATGGAAAGCATTAAATAGGGTCTACCTTGAAATAAATGGCCATATCTTCGTCAAAAAATGCCCCATTTCAATTATAAAGGTGTTTTTAGAATTCACTCGATCTTTGGAACAAAACTGCATTAAAATAATTTGACTTCCGACTCATCTAAGAAAGATATTAAGGGATATTCTTTGATAAATAGAAAATATATGGAAAGCGTTAAATAGGGTCTACCTTGAAATAAATGGCCATATCTTCGTCAAAAATTGCCCCATTTCAATTATAAAGGTGTTTTTAGAATTCACTCGATCTTTGGAAGAAAACTGCATTAAAATAATTTGACTTCCGACTCATCTAAGAAAGATATTAAGGGATATTCTTCGATAAATAGAAAATATATGGAAAGCATTAAATAGTGTCTACCTTGAAATAAATGGCCATATCTTCGTCAAAAATTGCCCCATTTCAATTATAAAGGTGTTTTTAGAATTCACTCGATCTTTGGAAGAAAACTGCATTAAAATAATTTGACTTCCGACTCATCTAAGAAAGATATTAAGGGATATTCTTCGATAAATAGAAAATATATGGAAAGCATTAAATAGGGTCTACCTTGAATTAAATGGCCATATCTTCGTTAAAAATTGCCCCATTTTAATTATAAAGGTGTTTTTAGAATTCGCTTAATCTTTGAAACAAAACTGCATTAAAATAATTTGACTTCCGACTCATCTAAAAAATATATTAAGGGATATTCTTCGATAAATAGAAAATATATGGAAAGCATTAAAGAGGGTCTACCTTGAAATAAATGGCCATATCTTCGTCAAAAATTGCCCCATTTCAATTATAAAGGTGTTTTTAGAATTCACTCGATCTTTGGAACAAAACTGCATTAAAATAATTTGACTTCCGACTCATCTAAGAAAGATATTAAGGGATATTCTTTGATAAATAGAAAATATATTGAAAGCGTTAAATAGGGTCTACCTTGAAATAAATGGCCATATCTTCGTCAAAAATTGCCCCATTTCAATTATAAAGGTGTTTTTAGAATTAACTTGATCTTTGGAAGAAAACTGCATTAAAATAATTTGACTTCCGACTCATCTAAGAAAGATATTAAGGGATATTCTTCGATAAATAGAAAATATATGGAAAGCATTAAATAGGGTCAACCTTGAAATAAATGGCCATATCTTCGTCAAAAATTTCCCCATTTCAATAATAAAGGTGTTTTTAGAATTCGCTCGATCTTTGGAAGAAAACTGCATTAAAATAATTTGACTTCCGACTCATCTAAGAAAGATATTAAGGGATATTCGATAAATAGAAAATATATGGAAAGCATTAAATAGGGTCTACCTTGAAATAAATGGCCATATCTTCGTCAAAAATTGCCCCACTTCAATTATAAAGGTGTTTTTAGAATTCGCTTAATCTTTGAAACAAAACTGCATTAAAATAATTTGACTTCCGACTCATCTAAAAAAGATATTAAGGGATATTCTTCGATAAATAGAAAATATATGGAAAGCATTAAATAGGGTCTACCTTGAAATAAATGGCCATATCTTCGTCAAAAATTGCCCCATTTCAATTATAAAGGTGTTTTTAGAATTCACTGGATCTTTGGAACAAAACTGCATTAAAATAATTTGACTTCCGACTCATCTAAGAAAGATATTAAGGGATATTCTTCGATAAATAGAAAATATATGGAAAGCATTAAATAGGGTCTACCCTGAATTAAATGGCCATATCTTCGTTAAAAATTGCCCCATTTCAATTATAAAGGTGTTTTTAGAATTCGCTTAATCTTTGAAACAAAACTGCATTAAAATAATTTGACTTCCGACTCATCTAAAAAATATATTAAGGGATATTCTTCGATAAATAGAAAATATATGGAAAGCATTAAATAGGGTCAACCTTGAAATAAATGGCCATATCTTCGTCAAAAATTGCCCCATTTCAATTATAAAGGTGTTTTAGAATTCACTTGATCTTTGAAACAAAACTGCATTAAAATAATTTGACTTCCGACTCATCTAAGAAAAATATTAAGGGATATTCTTCGATAAATAGAAAATATATGGAAAGCATTAAATAGGGTCTTACCTTGAAATAAATGGCCATATCTTCGTCAAAAATGCCCCATTTCAATTATAAAGGTGTTTTTAGAATTCACTTGATCTTTGGAACAAAACTGCATTAAAATAATTTGACTTCCGACTCATCTAAGAAAGATATTAAGGGATATTCTTCGATAAATAGAAAATATATGGAAAGCGTTAAATAGGGTCTACCTTGAAATAAATGGCCATATCTTCGTTCCAAAAATTGCCCCATTTCAATTATAAAGGTGTTTTTAGAATTCGCTCGATCTTTGAAACAAAACTGCATTAAAATAATTTGACTTCCGACTCATCTAAGAAAGATATTAAGGGATATTCTTCGATAAATAGAAAATATATGGAAAGCATTAAATAGTGTCTACCTTGAAATAAATGGCCATATCTTCGTTAAAAATTGCCCCACTTCAATTATAAAGGTGTTTTTTAGAATTCGCTTAATCTTTGAAACAAAACTGCATTAAAATAATTTGACTTCCGACTCATCTAAAAAAGATATTAAGGGATATTCTTCGATAAATAGAAAATATATGGAAAGCATTAAATAGGGTCTGCCTTGAAATAAATGGCCATATCTTCGTCAAAAATTGCCCCATTTCAATTATAAAGGTGTTTTTAGAATTCACTTGATCTTTGGAACAAAACTGCATTAAAATAATTTGACTTCCGACTCATCTAAGAAAAATATTAAGGGATATTCTTCGATAAATAGAAAATATATGGAAAGCATTAAATAGGGTCTACCTTGAAATAAATGGCCATATCTTCGTCAAAAATTGCCCCACTTCAATTATAAAGGTGTTTTTAGAATTCGCTCGATCTTTGGAACAAAACTGCATTAAAATAATTTGACTTCCGACTCATCTAAGAAAAATATTAAGGGATATTCTTCGATAAATAGAAAATATATGGAAAGCATTAAATAGGGTCTACCTTGAAATAAATGGCCATATCTTCGTCAAAAATTGCCCCATTTCAATTATAAAGGTGTTTATAGAATTCACTCGATCTTTGGAACAAAACTGCATTAAAATAATTTGACTTCCGACTCATCTAAGAAAGATATTAAGGGATATTCTTCGATAAATAGAAAATATATGGAAAGCATTAAATAGGGTCAACCTTGAAATAAATGGCCATATCTTCGTCAAAAATTTCCCCACTTCAATTATAAAGGTGTTTTTAGAATTCGCTCGATCTTTGGAAGAAAACTGCATTAAAATAATTTGACTTCCGACTCATCTAAGAAAGATATTAAGGGATATTCGATAAATAGAAAATACATGGAA